>NC_059392.1:26657774-26813344 GCF_019703515.2 Myxocyprinus asiaticus
TTTTTTTGTGTAAGTGATGAATTAATACATATTGTCATGTTGTTATCATTGTGTAATAAGAGCATATGTTGTTTTTGTCTCAGGTGAACTACCGTGGCCGCATGGAGAAGCTGGTTCGTATGCGGAACCCTTGGGGGCAGGTGGAGTGGACTGGAGCCTGGAGTGACAAGTATGGTTCAATTAAAGTAGAAACCAGAGAACAATATACAGATGAATTCATCAATGTAAAAATATAATTTAAAGCTGTTGATTTAATGCGTTCATTCAGTGCGATTAATTATACTTAAAGAATGTGTTGAAAAAATAACACACTTAATCATGCTCCCTGACCCTATGTAAATTCAGTTAAAAGATTTTTCCTACCAACTGAGCGATTAAAACTAGAAGGAGAAGGGTCTGTCTAAATCCTGCAAGACTTCTACAAAACACGCCTACTACAAGGCACGCCTATTGCAAGTTACGCCCCATTCAAGTTACAGGCGAAATGCTAAAGTCTTGCATCAGTTGGATGTCACATTCATATACTGTTTTTATTTGAGTACCACAGCAACCCTACACCTGTCCCTACCCTTAAACCTAACCCTAACCACAAACATTAAAAACTGAAAAGTTTGTAAAATTATTAAATATACCACAGCTTAAGAGTTCTATTGAATACAATCATACTGCCATATCACTAGGTGGCGACACTGAGGGGAAATGTGATGAAAATGAAGAGGGGAAAAAGCTAGCATCTGCTAAGCTAATAGGAGAAAACAGAACAGAGAAATGTTCAATGTCACCAACCATTTATATCTTCAGTTTAATAATATGATATGTGAAATATAATTGAAAAGTTTTTCTATGTCAAATGTACACATTTAAGACAACATGAATCATACAGCGATTGCACAGGATTTTAAAAGTTATTTTAGCCAATAGAATCGCTTCATGATCCAAGAGGGGCATTACTTGGAGTGGGCGTGTAGTGGGTGTTCCTTGTTGTCTTGCGGGATGTAAACAGAGAACCTTGACTTGAAGTACCACTTTCAAGTTTTTGTAATTCGCAGTCAGCAGTGGGCAGTTAGCACAACTCCAGCTGTACAGGCAACAAACTTACCAAGAGAAGGCAGTACAACATGAGTAAAGATGTTCAAAGACAGTTGGGCGGAGCACAACTCCAAATGTAGGGGTCTCGAGATGCATTTTTCAAAGTTTCAAACTGCATTTAACTTGACACAGCTTCCTAGAAATGCCTAGTGCAACGTGACGCAAGCACAGTGCGCTTTGATCCCACTTTGAAAACTCACAAAATCTTTTTTTCAGATGATTATTAATGAGAAAAAAGGTTGTAAACTAATCAAATATTAATAATAATTACAAAATATCATGAAAAACTTAAATTATGACCCTTGGCTAACATTCTTAGCATTCTTAGCATTATTGCTAATTATTTTCATTATTGATTAACATTGTTAAAATGCTTCCAAATGTAGAATATGGCACCTGTAATAAAAGTAAAACAGTCTATGGAGTTGCTTTGGAGCAATCTTATTTGGAGAAGACAACATTAGTACATCAGTGTGACCACTAACTGCTAACTGTTATCGATGATCTGAATTGTTTATTTTTTCTTCCCTCTAGTTCATCTGAATGGAACGCTGTGGCAGCTTCTGAGCGGCCGAATGCCAGTGCTGAGGATGGAGAATTCTGGTGCGTTACAAATTTGTTACAAAATCTGTGGATCCAGTTTTAGTGTATTGGGTCAGAGTAACAACCGCAACTCTGAAATCTAGAAAAGAGGACTCTTGCTTCTGGATGTTTCTGATATTGATTTGTGTGTGCTTGTTCAGGATGTCTTTCTCAGATTTCCTAAGCAACTACTCTCGTATCGAGATCTGCACTTTGACCCCTGACACCATCACCAGTGATTCTGTTAAACACTGGGCTGTGACCAACCATGATGGTAACTGGAGGAAAGGCTCCACCGCTGGGGGCTGCAGAAACAACCCATGTGAGCACAACAAACACATACAAAACAACTGCAGTCTTAAAACACCTTAAAAGAGATGCAGTCTTAAATCTTAAAGTAAAGGTGACCCTTAAGGCCCCGAAATACTTCCAGAGAAGTTCTTCTTCTTTCTTTGTTCAGGGGTAAAAATACGTTTTAAACAGTCGAGCAACAGTATACTATTTGCAAACATTCAGACACTGGTCACACCACTGTGGGAGGTGTTTAGACATACATTTAAATATGAGGACTCTCAGTAAAACCTTACCAATATGTTTACCTTACCATTAATGACTTTATGCCTCATTATATGAGTAGAATTCACATGAAGTCAGTAAAAGAAGTTGTTTTAACCACTCAATTATTATTTAAATTAATATACGTAAATGCAGTAAAAAAATTTACATTCTGAATTTATGATGCTAATGCGCTAACGCACTATGTAATTTATGATGACACTGATACAACTGCAAAGATGGGTGTATAAACGTGTTAATGTGCAAAATACAGACAAAGAATGATGATAGGCATATCTTCCCTAATGAAAATCGAGAGTTCATGGCAAACTTGCAGCAAATTGTCTATTGTTGCCGGAGGTTCACCAATACAGGCGAAGAGCTGCAAACTTCTGGCAAACATTTGCGGTGAATCAAATGCTCATTTGCATGTCAAAATAACGAAAGGCAAGTTTGCGGCAAGTTTGCGGCTAGTTTGTTTTTTTGTAAGGGTTACTTTGGGCAGATATGTGAATGGCTTTTGCTGCTGAAGGCACATGAGTGAAGCAGCATATAAAACAAAAGAGTGAAAGGCCACTTGAGAGTATTTGAGTAGATTTGATTCCTTTTGTAGACTAATTAAACAAAACAATAAATCACATGACATGGTCTTGGAAATGTCTCTAAGCGAACGGTTTTACAGATGTAGGTACATTGCACCAGCCCTCTAATAACACTACACGCCGATGTGTTCATGTTGACTGATTTTGACTGACTGAACAAAATAAACAGAATTAGCTGTCGGCGTCAAGGTAGGTGGAGCTCTAGGTCACACCTAATGATGACGTGGACTAATGGCAGTAAGATGGTATATAGCAGCTGGTAAGAATTTTTTCTAAAAGTTCGCCCAGGCGAGCTGTTACGAACCACCGAAATCGAAAGCAAGAACACCTTCTTTTAGGCCTGATTTTGTTCTAAATGACATCACGCCTGTTCGTTCTTTGATTTCGTATTAAGTATTTCGGGGCCTTTAGACCTTACGGTCATGACCGTTTTTTATTTAACTTCAGCTGTTTATACTAGAATGACACTTAATTTAAAGTATTTTATTAGCATAATTATTTTACATAAATACTTTAGTCATGTCACAACGATGATTCGCTACTTGCCATTCGGTTGCAGGTGGTATTAAGGGCGGGAAATTTTCATTTTAGAGAGCATTTGATTGGACAAAAATATGTGTAATGTGAGATGAGTCATGAGTATTTTTGGTCCGTTTTCCTTAAAGAGAAAGACTTAAAATTTTAAATACATGTATAAACTGCTAAACTTTTAGAAGTACTCTAGCATATAGATGTCCTCAAATCTTACACATGGACTGAAACCACAAAACTCCAGTACTGATGTCATGGGGTCTTTAAGTTATGTTTTTGAGTATTTTATTATTATTAACATCAGCTCATTGCTCCATAGACACATTCTGGATGAATCCTCAGTATGTGATAAAGCTGGACGATGATGATCCAAACGATAATGAAGAGGGCTGCAGTTTCGTGGTGGGTTTGATACAGAAGAACCGACGGCGTCTCAGAAAAATGGGGGAGGATATGCACACTATCGGCTTTGCTATCTATGAGGTGGGTGGAGACACGATGCGATGGAGCTTTGGATCTAAACAGGGTGGATGTGAAAGTTGGAAAGGAAAGGGAGATTCATGAATTTCCATAGAGCTGACAAATTGAGCCAGTAAGAAACCACCAAGCAAACACCCTAGCAACTACCCAGAATGTCCTAGCAACCACATAGCAATGTGCTAAAACTCAACGCTCTGGAACACCCTAGCATCACTCAAGTTTTTTAAAATCTAATTGTAAAAATCCCTACAATCCCATTATTCTAATCTTATTTTTTGGTTTCCACAGGTTCCTCCACAGGTAAGTGTTGAACTACGTAGAGGGGCATAGCTTGAACAATCACATCTGAGAATGCTGTTTATTTATACTAGTTGCAGCATTTTTCTGATTGGTTATTGTCTCCTGTCAGTTTCGTGGTCAGAGGGATGTGCACTTGGATAAGAACTTCTTCTTGACACACGGACAGAAAGCTCGTTCTGAAACGTTCATTAATCTGAGAGAAGTCTGCACACGCTTCAGATTGCCGCCGGGCGAATACCTCGTTGTGCCTTCAACATTCGAACCCAACCTGGACGGAGACTTCTGCCTGCGTGTGTTCTCTGAGAAACAGACAGAGACACTGTAATATTTTCACACTTGTGTGAAGTTTCCTGCACATTTTCATGTCCTCATATGACACTGCATTGAACTGCTACATCTGTGGCTATATGCCATTCAATTTATGGTTAATCTATGACTGACTTTTTAAGTAGTAGTTTCATGTAGGGACGTCCCAATACCGATACTGGTATCGGATTTAGGTCCGATACCACACTAATGTACATGTACTCATGATCATAAAAATGCTCCTATACCAAAAAACTATACCATCTAACGTACGAATGTCATTACGTAAACATTCACAAATTAAAATCATGCTATGTCCTAGTGAGATTATTTAACAGCAAAAGCTGCGATTGAACTGTATATTTAAACATTTGCCGCACGCTTCAAAGTGAATGTGTGGAGTCGGTGTTGTGCTGATATGAAAACAGAAAGTGCTCATACCTTTCAGAGCTCCTTGACCATACAAGGAACACACCGTCATGAGCATCACGTGGTCTGTTTGTAGCAGATGACAGTGAGCAGAGCGCTAATTCACTTTGCATCGTTAGGCACGTACAGACTACATATTTCTTTTTTTAAATAGCAGCCTTTTGCGGTTTAATAATCATTTTGATTCATGTAACGACCAGCTTTTCTGGAGTGGGAAGCTGCTGTTATAATGCAAGAGCTCCTTGGTCATAACAACACAGAAACACTTCAAAATAAAAGCTCAATTTAAATGGTAAAAATTATGATAGAAATATATTACTACTGTAAAGTTATGTAATATTCACTGTTATACTACTACTACTACTAATAATAAATCAATATATATAATTGTATTATATTTAAGCAATATCTCGCATCTGTAATGCTCTGTAATGCAGCACTTTATTTGACAAAAATAACTCCAGTGTTGTATTTTAGATTGTGCTGTGAGGTTCTGTATAAAATCACTTCATCTGATAAAAAAAAAATACAATATCATGTTGAAAATTAATTGTTATACTTTAATTTGAATAAGGTTTTAATACATTTATTTATTTAAACACCATTTTGATGATAAAATTGAAATAAACTGTTGATATGGAGTTCAGAAAAAACAAACGTACCGGACTCGGTATACTCGTTCTCAAAAAAATGGTATTGGGACATCCCTAGTTTCATGCAGTGTTTTTTAAAATGATACCTATTATCCTTTTGAAAGCTTTTTAAATAGAAGTAAAAATCCTAATCATTTCTCCACAGTAAATTCAATTTTTAACTATAATGTAAACCTTTAAAGGCAGACCCACCATGAGCTCTGAGCTTATGAAGCAATGATATATGCTTTTGTAGAAGCCACAAGCTTCATCACATTTAATTGCTAATTTCCATTGAAGAACTACACTACCCATAATCCTAAACAGAGTTCTACCAATCAGGGAAGTCGCGGATACTGATAATGTATAAGTAAAGTATCATGCAAATTTTTGGTGATTTTTGGTTAATTATCTATATAACCGTAAGTTAGCTCATGTTAGCTAGCATAGTTATTAGCTTGGTTAATATAATGAGTCTGCTAGCAGAATGAGAAAGCTGGCTAGCTAGCTAACTAATAAGAAATGTGGGGTGCAAAAAGTTAACATTTACACAATGGTGCAAAAATAATAGAACACTGAATACATCTGAATGCAAATAGTTTTGTTGTCTGCCTTCATTTAAATGCCTAATTTGTCCTTTCTAGACCATGTGATGACCCTGTGGATGCTGAATTACCTGACGTAAGCAAGAGACATATGATAATTTTTGCTATAAATCTCCTAAACAATTAACAGTCAATGTTACCATATGTACTCAAAGAAAATAACAAATCATTTAGCTGTACTTGCTTTTGTTTTCAGGAGACTGTTTCAGATGCTGAAGTTGATGCTGGTTTCAGGGGCCTGTTTAAAAAACTTGCTGGAGATGTAAGTGGCGATAGCTTGCTATATGCTGTAAACATGTATAATAGATTCAAAGTAGAGCAACCAATCCTTGTTTTTTGCTATGTAGGACATGGAAATCTCAGCCACAGAGCTCCAGACTATCTTAAACAAAATTATCGCAAAACGTACGTATTTTTGCACCTTTTTTTCACACTGAATAAAAAAGAATCCATATTTCTAAAGGGTTATGTTTTGTGGTGTTTTGCAGGAACTGACATAAAGACAGACGGGTTTAGTTTGGATACGTGTCGCATCATGGTGAACCTCATGGATGTATCCTCTCAACTGTAACAGATTACAAACATTTTGTGTATTTGTGTTAATGTGATGCATGTGCATGGGCCAGGAATGACAAGAATTTAATGTTTGGCAAAACTCTTCCACATAGCGAGTTAGTGTAACGTTCATAACAGAGTAAAAGTTTGTTCACATTGACAGCGTTATTTCAAGTACCTGTATACAGTAGTTGGTTGCTATTGTGCATTCCTATTCGACAACATTATCCAATTATATCAATACATTTCATTCAGTACGTTTACATGCACTTTAAAAGTTCGATTTCAGTTGGACTAAAACAATAATTTGTCTTTTTAGAAAAGGCATGTGAACACTTTAGTCCGAATAAAGTCACATTTTTGCAAAGTCAGACTAACAGACCTACTGTAGGCTGTATTACAGCTTGGCTTCGTCTAGCATGTGTGCATATTAATCAGACCACAATTGGCCTTGGCATTGTGAGCATGCTCCAAAAAACAAAACAAAACAGAGGTTATATGCGATGTGTATTTAACACTTCCTTTAAATATGTGATTGCGCATCATGTTTACTGGGACAGACAGATGAAGACTGTAGCCCGACTACACAAAAAACATTGTAGTTCGATTATAAATGCTCATGTAAACGTACTGTCTTCATTCCTATTGGTAGCTTCAGCACTGATTTGTAGCTCATTTGCATTAAATCCACGTAAAGCATTGTCAGCTGTCATAATGTTACATAATAACACAGGGTGCCATCTGTATTTTCTTTAAGGGGCTGATCACACAGGATGCATTCTTGGTTTCCATCTATAATTTTTGTACATTTTTGGTCTATGTACACATGCACCAGATGGACATCTTAGGCCATTGCGCCATCTGACGCTGTGTTTTGAGCACTGCGTTGCACTCTAACAAGCATTTGTTAATGCAAGTGCTGCATTATATGTTGTTGAACTGTAAGTTTCCCTTAATATCATCGCAGGACAGTGGGAATGGGAAACTTGGTCTGGGAGAGTTTGCCACTTTGTGGAAGAAAGTGCAAAGATACCTCGTAAGAGACCCACCACACGGCTTTAATTTCTCTTTCTGCTTTAGGAAACCAGAAGCATTTAACATTTAAGATAATTTTTAAATGTGTTTTGTTTTCTTTTACAATTTCTCAAGGGAATCTACAAGAAGAATGACATGGATAATTCTGGAACCATGAGCACTCCGGAGATGCGTATAGCAATGAAAGAGGCCGGTTAGTCAAGCCAATTTGTTTCAACTACTAGCACCACTCACATTTACATGAAGTCTCTCATTTGCAAAGATAACTTTTTGCTGGCATATTGTAAAGTACATTCTCTCCTCTCTTCTAGGTTTCTGTCTTAATAATGCTATATTTCAGCAGTTGGTGGCACGCTACGCTGAGACAGATATGACCCTGGACTTTGATAACTTTGTGGCCTGTCTCATGCGACTGGAGATGATGTTCCGTAAGTCTACCGCCAATCTGTAAACCTTGTCACCCAAAATAACTGTTAGTTTGGACGATCTAGCACTCTCTTCTATAGTTTTGTGCTCTGTTGAGAGTTACTTTTATTTTGTCAGGGAATTTTAAAAGTGTGTTTTCCAGGCCTGGAAAAGTCATAAAAACTCCAAAGTCATGGAAAAGTCATAGAAGTTTCTACAGTGAATAAATATATTTTTTATATGCTTTTAAATATTTCATGAGATAGATATTGCTCTTGAGTACAGTAAAATTTGCTTGCAAGTCATAGTGTTGTCCAATTGTAAGCGAATCGCTCTCTGAATTGTTCTTTTGTGTCAGTTCTTTTCAATGAATTAGTCGAAACGGTCTCAATGATTCATTACCCTTACAAAAATCGAGAGCTCTGGCAAACTTGCTGCCAACTTGTCGCACATTTTCTGCAAATTTGCCACTCATTATTTTGACATGCACATTATCTTTACGGAAAACTCTTCATTGTCGCCAAAGGTTTGATGTAGGTTCACCACTACCGGTGAAGAGCTGTAAACCTCTGACAAATATTTTGCTAATTCGCAAGCTCATTTGCATGTGAAAATAAAGAGTGGGAAATCTGCGGCAAGTTTGCTGCAAGTTTGTCAGAACTCTAGATTTTTTGTAAGAGTGAGCAAATCAGTCAAATCAAAATTATTTTAAAAATATGTAGGCCTGGGGGCCTGTGTATCTCAGCGAGTACTGACGCTGACTATCACCCCTGGAGTCACGACTTTGAATCCAGGGCGTGCTGAGTGACTCCAGCCAGGTCTCCTAAGCAACCAAATTGGCCCGGTTGCTAGGGAGGGTAGAGTCACATGGGGTAACCTCCTCGTGGTCGTTATAATGTGGTTCGCTCTCGGTGGGGCACGTGGTGAGTTGTGCGTGGATGCCGCGGAGAATAGCGTGAAGCCTCCACACGCGCTATTAGGTCTCTGCGGTAACGCGCTCAACAAGTCACGTGATAAGATGTGCAGATTGACGGTCTCAGACATGGAGGTAACTGAGATTCGTCCTCCGCCACCCGGATTGAGGCGAGTCACTACGCCACCACGAGGACTTAGAGCGCATTGGGAATTGGGCATTCCAAATTGGGGAAAAAAAAGGAGAGAAAATAAAATGTAGGCCTATCGACTAATCACAAATGCATGGAAAAGTCATGGAAATTAATTGGTCAAAAAGAGTGGGAACCCTTATTTTGCCTTATTTGATTATGCTTTCAGATAGCAATATAGCCTTAACTCCCAGCTCTAGCCTGAACTCCGTTTAGCACATTTTACCATATTGAAATCGATTCCAAAATATTTTATCACAAAAAAAAAAAATAAAAATAAAAATAAAAAATAAATAAAAAAGGCTGCAGATTCTTTTGGGCCTGATTGTAATCTTATATAAACATGAATGTATGCCTCTCCTCTCCAGGGGTTTTCAAGAAGCTTGATCCCCACAAGACTGGCTTCATTGAGTTGGACTTTCAGCAGGTTAGACGTTAATGCAGTTTGTCATGCTTTTAATTCTCTATATGTTAAAAATCTATATTATTTTGTAACACATTTCTTTGTTTCCTTTAGTGGCTGAACTTTACCATGATTTAGGTAACCTGCCACCGGACCACAACATTAAAGAAAAATTACATGCGTTAAATATTAAAGATTGGTATTTAATTTACCTGTTATTTTTAACTGTGTTTGGGGCTTTCTATCAGTCTTAAAAATTATTTTGTGATTTTAGAAGTGCTTGTCATTACCACACTAATTTCGTTTACAAATGCAAGCTGATTTGTTGAACCAGTCTTTACCACTATGTAATAAAAAAGTGTATGTATTGTTAAATTTTCCAGATGACATTATTAAACACTTTTAAAACTGTATGAACTTGTATTTTTATGTATGGCTGTCAGTTACTATAATGGCACTTCCCGTGCCTTTAAGGCTCTGTGAGACCGTGAACAGACGCTATTCATTTGGCATCTCAGCTGTCAATCATCAGACAGTCCCTCCCTATGGGCGTGGCCGTGCACTGCGGTACCCTGTTTGTTCTTGTGTCCCATCGGCACTGATCAGTTCATCATCATTCTACTTTTCCGTTAATTGTAACGCACGCGGTGAACTGGTAAAGACTGCGACAGCTTAACGGTGGTAAGTTTTGCTTAACTTTTGCCCTATTAACCGCATGCGATAGACATCTGTTTATATATAAAAACCTCCTCCTTATAAATCTAATCAAAAATGATTAAACTACATCGGCTTGTTTCAAAATAGCGTATTTGATGTATATCTAACGGTGCGCGTGAAACGATAATAATTGCATTTTGCATATTGTACTGTATGGCGATCATAATATACAGTGTACATTAATTATTCATGAGTTTAGGGTGTGTATCTAAAACCTAAATATGTTAATTTAGACAATAGTTGGATATAGTAGCAAATCTAGCTGTAAAAGCAGATCCATTATTTGTACCAAAAATGACTTCACAATATCATAAATAAAAATTTTCTCATATCAAACTCAATGTCTTATAAATACAGCTTGTGTATAATTATACTGTCAGACTGTATGCAATATATAATGATGCATAATATTAGTCTATGAAGCCTGCATGAGTTGCAGATGGGCCTACTCGTGTTATTTTGTAGAGGGTGTGTTCATTCATCATCTACAACAAACGCTAGAGTGCTGATGCTCATGTCTGGCCTATTGATTTCACATCACCAAGTCAGCTGACATTTAGTATCAGTAGGCAATGCTGTGTTTACAAAGAGCAGGATCTGTCCCATTGCACCTCAAAGAAAACTGCAGACTAGCAAAAAGTTAGTTGTTTATTTACAGTATACAGTATCATTTTTATTTAAAGTGTAGTTGTGTACAGTTTGAGGATGATACACTGTTATATAGGTAGTTATGAGGCTGAGAACATCACACACCTGTATCAAACACTCAATGAGATCCATCCAAAGTGTACACTAACATAGTATAATACAGTATGATGAGAGATGAAGGTTGTTTGCCATTGTAGATTTAATAGTGATGGGTTATATATATATTTACACACTTCTATGCAAACACTGCAAAAATGTACCATTGTAATGCTAGGGTATATAGCTATATATACACTGATAAGCCAAAATATTTTGACCACTCAAAGGTGAAGCAAATAACATTGATCATCTCCTAACAAGGCCACATGTCAAGGTCTAGGTAGATTAGATGGTAAGTGAACAATCAGTTCTCGTAGTCAACATGTTGAGTGCAGGAGAAATGGGCAGGAGTAAAGACCTGAGTGACTTTGACAAGGGCCAAATTATTATGGCCAGACGACTGGGTCAGAGCATCTCTGAAACGCCAAGGCTTGTTGGGTACTCCCGGTCAGCAGTGGTGAGTACCTAACGACAGTGGTCCGAGGAGGGACAAACCACAAACCGGAGACATGCTGTTGGGCACCCAAGGCTCATCGATCCACAGGGGCAACGAAGGCTATCCTGTCTGGTCCAAACCGACATAAGGTCTACTGTAGCACGAGTCACAGAAAAATGTAATGATGGTTACGGGAGTAATGTGTCACAACACACAGTGCATCACACCCTGCTGTGTATGGGGCTGCATAGACGCAGACCGGTCAGAGTGCCCATGATGACTCCTGTCCACTGTTGAAAGTGCCTACAATGGGCACGCAAGCATTGGAATTGGACCTTGGAGCAGTGGAAGAAGGTCTGATGAGTCCCAGTTTCTTTTACATCATGTGTATGGCCGTGTACATGTGTGGCGTTTACCTGGGGAAGTGATAGCAGCAGGATGCACTGTGGGAAGTTGACAAGCCGGAGGAGGGAGTGTGATGCTCTGGGCATTGTTCTGCTGGGAACCCTGGGTCCAGCCATTCATGTGGATGTCAATTTGACACGTGCCACCTACCTAAACATCGTTGCAGGCCAGGTACACCCCTTCATGGCAATAGTATTCCCTGATGGCAGTGGCCTCTTTCAGCAGGATAATGTGCCCTGCCACACTGCACACATTGTTCAGGAATGGTTTGAGGAACATGATGTTCAAGGTGTTGCCCTGGCCTCCAAATTCCCCAGATCTCAATCCGATTGAGCATCTGTGGGATGTGCTGGACAAACAAGTCTGATCCATGGAGGCTCCACCTCACAATTTACAGGACTTGAAGTATCTGCTGCTAATGTCTTGGTGCCAGATACCACAGGACACCTTCAGGGGTCTTATAGAGTCCATGCCTCAGTGGGTCGGTGCTGTTTTGGCGGCACACAGAGGACCAACAGCATATTAGGCAAGTGTTCATAATGTTTTGGCTCATCAGTGTATATACTGAAACACACATTATGAACCACCATAATCATCAGTTCATGTTAATCTCTGGATGTCTGACATGAATAAATTGATCTTCTCCCTCTGATCAATATATTTATAAATGAACTTTTTTTCCCCCAAGCTTGCAGCCCATACAAGGAATTGAAGGTATACACTTGTGCTCTCATATGTAGTTTTTAGTTTAAAGAAAGGAATGAAACTCGTTCCCTTTTTTGCTGACTGAGCAAAACTATTAACGCTTGCATAGCTCCCTCATCTGGGCCTAAATATTGTCCTTTATCCAAAGCTCAGAGAACTGCCCTCCTTGTAATGATCCTTGAATCACAACAAATGTAAGTCATCAGGATGCAAAGCTTTAGCTATGGTTATTTCCACAGAGCTGATTGGTAACCATATTACAAGACATCATGGAATTACCCAGAGTCCTCATTACTAATCCTCTCAATAGAGCACTAATCGAGAGTCTGGTGTAGAGGGCATTTCTCTCAGCATGCTGGAATAAGAGCTGCCTGAATGCTGCTAGCTTCAGTGCTAATGATTGTAAGCAATCTGGACTTTTAGCAGCAGCACTTTGCGGAAAATGCTGAAAGACATTGAATGTGCTCTGTTGAATGATTTATATTTATGCTAGCTTCTAGTAACCAATCTAGAGTTCCCATATGCACACTTTCTTTTCATTTTTTTCTTTTGAGGTGTGTGGTTATAGTTCCGGAATAGTAACCAGAAGGTTGCTGGTTCGATCCCCACAATGATTCTTAATAAAGTTAAGCTCAATCGACAGCATTTGTGGCATAATGTTGATTACCACAAAAAATAATTTTGACTCATCCCTCCTTTTCTTAAAAAAAAAAGAAAAAAAAAAAAAAGAAACATTTACGTTACAGTGAAACACTTATAATGGAAGTCAATGGAGCACTTTTTTTTGTTTTTTTTTTGGAGAGTTTAAAGGCAGAAATGTGAAGCTTATCATTTTATAAAAGCACTTACATTAATTCCTCTGTTAAAACTCATGTATTATTTCAGCTGTACAGTTTTTTTAATTAGTCATTTTTACAATCATTTTAGGGTTTGTTGATATTACATCGTCATGGCAATGAAGTTGTACAATTGTCTATAACTTTACACAGAAAGGTAAGTTTGTGATTTCATCACAGTAAAATCATGTTTACACACACATATTGTTTATGTCTTGTGGGTATACTTTTGAAACAGTGAGTATTTTAATGTTTATAAATTGGCCCCCCAATTCACTTCCATTGTAAGTGTCTCACTCTAACCTTGATTTTTGCCTCTTTTTTTCTTCTTCTTCTTCTTCTTCTTTTTTTTTTTTTTTTAAAGAAAAGGCCTAAACTATTTGTGTTAATCTACATTATGCCACAAATGCTGCTGATTGAGCTTAACTTGTATTGAATCCGGTGTTGAATACAGTACAGTATATATTCATTTAAAGCTATCGATGTTAAAATTCTTTCTCCTATATCCCAGTGTAATATGCATAGACAACAATAAGTAAGTTGATTTTCTTAAAATATGTAAACACTGTGTCTCAGTTGTGCTTTAAAAATTGCTTTGTTTAAGCGGCCCATCCGTGAATTTATGAAACGTAGGACGGCAGGGGAAGAGTCATTTATATCTATGAGGCAAGTGATAGCTGATTGGATGATTTAGTAATATTCATCAGGAAAGCTCTACCTGATTGGTCAGAGAAAGTATAAGCCTATCCTAACTTAACTCCTAAACCTAACCAACCTGATAGGGGTTTACTTATAAATTTGAATGACTCTTCCCCTGCCATCGTCTGTTTCAGAAATGTGTGGCCTGTCCAATTCGACACAGCAACACTGAATTGAGCATTGCTTTAGTTTGGGGCAGGACTATCTGTTTGTTCGATCAACGGCAGAAGGGGGAATGTTTGACAAAGTTTGCAATTCCATCTGGTGACGCTAGTGGTGCAGAAATTACATGCTTAGAGGTGCATTCAGTAGTTTGGAGCCAATTTAAAAAGTATCACACATTAACAAATTAATTGTATTTTTGTGAATTTTGATCCAAATTGTGTACACTCACATGAGATGAAGACTGTACTCATAATAGTTTTCTATAAAAAGTGTTTTTATTATACAGCACATGGTCACCCCCGTCAATGTGTTTCGCCATGTTGAAATCACATGACCTGCGGTGTTTCACTAAACGTCGAAGAAGAAAATCCTCATGCTCATTGGCTGCCGCCTGTGTAGATCCTCTTGGCTATGCTTAGAACAGTGTTGTTTGGTGATGCGAAGAGCGAAAAGAATCAGAATGAGCTTTATTGCCAAGTATGCTTACACACACAAGGAATTTGTCATGGTGACAGAACACAGTGGAACATACTTATTTATCATGCTTTAGCAGCGGAGACAATGGGAGATCCACTAGCTGTAAAAAAAAAAATAAAAAATTCTGAAGCAACTTGCTCAAGCAAGAAGACAGAAAGACCGGCAAAGGCAAAAAACAAGAGTAAACATCGGTAATAGTAAGGCATCTACGTCTTCATTCATTTATTGCAAAGTAGCTTGGCACAGCGATTGTTTTGGATTTTGTGTAAACCATGACTTTGTTGCTTGGAAATAAAATGAGTTCTTCAAATACAGTATTCATGGACATGCTAAATTTAATCATCAAAAACAATTTTCCTTTACCATGACATTCTGTATCGCTAGATAATTAAGGTTTATTTTACGCTTAGCAGTTAAAAGTTAAGGATAAAGATAATAACTGTCTTTAACATTAATGTGAAATGTAGATAGTCTCCAAAGATTATTGATATGAAGGACAATAATAATCTATCCTTAACAGTAGAAGCATGTTCGCTTGATTTCTGATGTTTGTTTTTAGACAAAGCAAATTATATTATAGTATTAATAAATAACTTTAGAAATGACCTCAAACTCCGACATTTTCCAGATGCAAATGGTATTCCAGAGCTGGAGGGGGCAGCAGAGACTATCATGCTGATCCATGTCGATAGATGACAGTACTATGTCAAACCCCACTGTCAAATCGGTACTGAAAGTACACGAAGAAGAGCAATGCTAATGCTAGCTAGAGAACTACTGAATGCCTCTTTAATATTTAACATTGAATGAGCGCTGTCAAATAATTGGTGCTGTTTATATGCTAGATTCTTTTAACCAGTCTCCAATCCCCACACACACCATTTTCGTTTTTTATCTGGTGTAGCGGTTAAAGCTTGGGGCTGGTAATCAGAAGGTTGCTGGTATGATCCCCGCAAGAAGCAAGCTATGGGCTGTGACCATTGTGTTCATGAGCAAGGCACTTAACCTCAAATTATTTGAATGAATACTAATATACTTTTTGTTGATGGGATACAGTATGTATTCGTTTGGTGGGGTGTCGTCGCGAATCCAGAAGGAGCGTCTGCAGGCAGAAGGGATGGGAACCAATGAGAATGCGGTAAAGTTCCTGAACCAGGACTACGAGGAGCTGAAGAGAGAGTGTGTGGAGAGCGGGAGGCTGTTTGAGGACCCCTGCTTTCCTGCCGTGCCAGAATCACTGGGATTCAAGGAACTCGCGCCGCACTCCGCCAAAACACGCGGTGTGCAGTGGATAAGACCAACAGTGAGTCTCACAGGGCAGGAAAGCTATCCTTTCCATGTTAAACTAAGTTTTTGCCCTAACCAAAAGTACAAAACATTTTGTCAGTCACTTGTTTTATATTTTTGTAATATTGTGTCGATTAGCCCTGCCTACAGTAAAATCTCATTGGTCCAAAATCCCTTTCCATATTGCTATATATTACGGAGCACAACAGTGCCTGCCCACTTTTTCAGCCATCCAACCCACTCTGAGGTTAATCACAACGTTACAAACTTTAATTTGAAGCAAAAAAAGTATTTGAAAATCTGACAAAATGACAAAGGTACAAGACTGTGTACTTAATGTCTTTAACGAGCCCTTACAAAAATCGAGAGTTTGTGGCAAATGCCATATATTTGCAAATATATAATTAGTTTGTGGGCGGTCGCTGCAGCGCTTGTTTGGTGTGATTCTCTGATTGGTGGATCTTTCTATTCAGGATCATGGGTAATGTAGTTCTTCACTGGAGCTCACGGTAGGTCTGTCTTTAAAGGTTTATAAGTTATCATTAAAAATGAATTTGACCATGAAAAAATTTATGCGATTTTGACTTCTTGAACAAGACTGTTGCGCTCTAGTATAGACAACAGTTAAGTGTGAGAACAGCTATGCTATGTGGCATTTTATGATATATATTGAAGTTGGTGGGATTATACATTGATTTATAGCCAACCCAGCAGCTGTTTTGTTTTGATCTGTAACCCTTTCCTGCTATCAGTTGCACACTTGGTGAAGTGACCAACAACAAAATTGTTACAGTCTATGAGTGTTGCTGAAATGTGTTGTTTACGTTTGCATAATGTTTGCAGGACCTGTCAAACAACCCTCAGTTCATAGTGGGTGGAGCCACACGGACAGATATTTGCCAGGGGGCTCTTGGTGAGTATGTACTGTATGAGGCTGGGTGTGTATGTTTGTGCATGCTAGCACACGTTAGCACACCAATTGTTGCGCTTCACTGCAGTTTTGTTATCCTATAGATTAAATCCAAACCAAGCAGAGTATGTCTGTGAACACAGACAATGCTTTCAAATGCCACAGAAATTAAGAAAATCTTAGATCTTCTGTTGAATGTGGGTGTTTTTGTAGTTAAAAATAAGCACTTAAGCAACATATATTCGTACAGCAATACAGGGCAGATTCTTTAACATGTAAATATGATGTAATATTAAAGCTTTACTCAATAAAGAATGATAGGCTGTGCTATATTGTGAATATATAGCAATGGCTAAAGGGCGTTGTTAGCTTGTCATGCCTGCAACCCATTTAGTTGACACTATATTCGCAATATAACACATTTTGGGATTGTGTCCCACCATTTGAGACCCACTACACTATAAAATATTGTCTGTGACATGTAAACTAGGCTAACAGGCTACAGTGCAGTGATGTACACAACAGCTAGGTTAATGGATGTTTCGCGTCATAGCCGTTACAGTAGTGTGTATTTTAGCATAGCTAGAATGCTGTATTAGCATCCAGGACTATTTATATATTACTAAAAGTAAATCTGACTCATTACATTACTACGATTGCAAGTCAGAGTGTTTTCTTTTAAGAGGAAATGTGTGTTAGCGGGCTACATCTGTGTGTGTGTTTCCTGGCTGGTGGGGAGTGGTTAAACTTAATGCCAAAGTGGTGAGTCACAGATGCATTTACATTCTTACATTTATGCATTTGGCAGACACTTTTATCCAAAGCAACTTACAGTGTACTTATTACAGGGACAATCCCCCCCGGAGCAAGGGCACAATGGTGGTGGCTGAGGGGATCAAACCAGCAACCACCTGTTATGTGCTTTAGCCCACTACGCCACTACCACTCTGTACACAGGATGCACGGGTGTGATGTAGCATTAGAGAACATCTCGGTTATGTACGTAACCTTGGTTCCCTGAGACGAAGGGAACGAGACATTGCATTTATTAATGCATATGGGGAGTGCCTTCCACATGACCTAGTTGGAACCTCTCTACAATAACACCAATATTCTAATATTGTCTATGGTGTTTGAGCCCCGCCTGTTTTGGCGCAAAGCTGTCTACTATAAAAGCAGGTGCACAAACACCATTTCCTCAGAATGTCTGACTGAGAACAAGGAGCGCATTGCTCGTACCTCAAAAACTCTGAGTCTTGTAGTGCGGCTAGCATTCACAATGTCTCGTTTCCTCTGTCTCAGGGAACCAAGGTTACGTACATAACGGAGACATTCCTTTACGACTCAGTACACTTGACATTGCGTTTATTAACGCATATGGGGAACAGAATCCCATCACGCCGCACTACATGACATAACCTCCCAGAAAGGAAGCATGACGCTGCAGTCTTGTGGGACAGTGACCGACATGAGTATGCCGCAGTGAGTGACCCTTGTGTTGGGCCAGGAGGGGAGCACTCAGGACGAATATGTGAACTATAGTCATATAGTTTGAATTAACTCCTTCACAAACCCAGTCGGGAAGGGAGTTTATTTATAAGTGTTTGTGACTTATGGTAAATTGCAACGGCCTAATGCAGGCCGTTGTGTAAAAGATGGGGAGCTTGTCCCAAAAGGGAGGAGCATAAGTAAATATATTTGGCCAATGGATTGCAAGCGCTCTGTGAAGAGAGGGAAGTTAAGTCTAGGTTGTAAAACCTTGTGAATGTGTTTTGAGAGGACCATCCTGCTGCAAAACATATGTCTTGAAAGACACACATTTCGTCCATGCTCATGAGGAGGCCATGCCTCTAGTTGAGTGTGCTTTAACATCAATTGGGCAAGTCTTACCCTGTGACTCGTAAGCCAGGGCAATTGCATCGACAATCAAGTGAGAAAGTCTTTGCTTGGAGATGGACATTCCTTTTGTGCATTCTCCATAGCATACAAAGAGCTGATCAGACAGTCTGAACTGGTGTGTACGCCCAAAGTATGCATGTAGTGCCTGCACAGGGTATAACAAATGCAGTGATTGTTCCTCATCCAAATTAAATGGAGGAGGAAAGAAGGCCTGAAGGCCACCTTCGCTCTGAAGGGCGTGGTTAGCACCTTAGGCACATAGCCTTTTCTGGGTTTGACAGTGGCTCTTGAAAGACTGCAGACCAAACTTCAGACATGAATTGTCGATTGATAGTGCATGTAAGTCACTGACCCGTTTTACTGAGGCCAGAGCCAGCAGTAGTGCGGTCTTAATGGAGAGCATACGCAGATCAACAGAGTCCAAAGGCTCGAAGGGGGGGCCTGCGAGATCTTTTAGGACTAAAGTTATGTCCCAAGTCTGGACTGTAGCCGGCCGAGGTGGGTTTAATCGTCTTGCTCCTTTAAGGAACTTTATGATTAAATCATGCTTGCCTATAGAGGCACCGGCTTCATGTGCGTGATACGCAGATATAGTTTCCACATACACTTTGAGCATTGATAGAGTGAGTCCTGCATCTAATCGCTCTTGAAGAAATATGAAAATTTCATGTATGGGGCAGTTTACTGGATCTTTGTCATGTAAGAGACACCAATCAGTAAACACCTTCCATTTTAGCATGTAGGGGTGTATCGTGGATGGCGTTCTGGCCTGTAAAATGACTGAATGTGTCAGTTCTGATGCGTTTAGCACACTCCGTTCAGGGGCCACACATGCAGGTTCCACAGCTGGGATTGTGCCTTGCGCCTGAGAGAGGAGATCCCACCTCAGCGGTATTTCACATGGCGAGCTGTACAGCATCTCTATCATTTTCGGAAACCATGGCTGGTTGGGCCATTTCGGCACAACCAATAGAATTGTTTCCTTGTCCTCTCGGAATTTGTGTATGATAGAGTGAATCAGGCATACCGGGGGAAATACATATTTGCATTTCACCGGCCATTTGTGTGCCATTGTGTCTGCTCCCAGCTGGGCTTGTGACTTCGAGTACCAGAGGGGACTGTGGGTATTCCCTACTGAGGCAAATAGATAAATTTATGCTTTGCCGAATATTTCCCAAATCCTAAATACAGTTTGAGGGTGAAGTCTCCATTCGCCCGGTATCACCCCTTGGCATGACAGTAGGTCCACGCTGTAATTCAGGCGGCCTGGGACACTGTCCAGGTGCTGAAAGTTGGCCATCCATCGCACACCACCCTCCAACCTGTGTTGGAAGCATTCGTAGTCACCACTTTCCACCTGACAACTTGCCCCAGCTTGACACCTCGCTGGTAAAACGCAGGAGCTGTCCATGGTGCTAAAGCAGTTATACAGCGGCAGGATATAGTGATGCACATGCGCCCTTGGCGCCAAGCATGTCTTGGCACATGGTGGTTCAGCCAGCACTGAAGAGGTCTCATGTGTAAGAGACCTAATGGAATGATGCCACCATAAATCCCAATGCTTTCTGAAACAGCTTCAGTGGAATTGTAATGGAATGACGCCACCATAAATCCCAATGCTTTCTGAAACAGCTTCAGTGGAAGTGTTCTCCCCAGTTTGAACTGAGACAGACACTGTAGAATGGCCTGACCGTGCTCGCTCATGAGGTGTGTGCGCCCGCTCACAGAAGTGGACTCCCAAAAGGAAGATTTGTTGGCTGGGGAGAGCGTGCTCTTTGCCCAGTTCACATTGAGGCCCAGGCTGTTTAAATGCTGAAGCAGTAAGTCTCTGTGCTGGCATAACAGAGCCCCTGATTGCACCAGTAACAGCCAATCGTCGAGGTAGTTCAAGATGCGCATGCTGCTCAGTCTCAGAGGGGCGAGAACCGCATCGATGCACCTTTTGCATGTGTGAGGAGCCAGAGACAGTCCGAAGGGCAGGACTTTGAATTGATACGCTGTTCCCTCGAACGCGAATCTCAAATCATCCTTTGATGTCATACAATTTGGATATGAAAGTCCTTCAGATCTATCGATGCAAACCAGTCGTGTGGGCGTAGATTCGATAAGATCCATTTCTGAGTAATCATTTTGAAAGGGCACTTGGTGAGTGCACAATATAAATGTCTCAGATCCAGGATCGGCTGAATCCTGCCGTCTTTCTTTGGGACAAGCAAATAACGGCTGTAAAACCCTTTTTGGGCTTGACAATTTGGCACAATCTCTATCAAGCTTTTCATGAGGAGATTGTGTATTTCGGCTCGTAACACTGGCACATCTTCGGATGAAACTGTGGAAGACAGAACACCATGGAAACACGGTGGCTGGCATGCAAATTGGATCCTATTACCATGTTTGATTGTTTTTTGCACCCATTCTGAAATACCCGTTAGGGCTTGCCACGCGTCCGCTTAACGGGACAGTGGGCAATTTGGTTAGTTTACCGTATGATATAATGCGTCGCTCACTATAGGGAAACGGTTGCGCATAATATGTGTGCTTTGAAGAGGAAAAGTGCTCTTTATTGAGAATGTGTGAGCATCTCGTGCATTTGCAATGAATGCTATATTATTTATATTTTTATATATCTAAAAGAGTCACTTATGTGTTCGCGTCTTTTTAAAGATGTTGTTCCATAAGTGTTCTTTATGTGAGAGACGGAGCATGAGAGCTTCGTTTATTGTCTGGGCCATGCCCACGCAGAAACAGCTCTCATGGAGACAGACTGTCCTCACTGTGAGGGCATGAGTCTCAAGGTGCTTCTCGCGAATCACCCTAGTTCTGAGGGACGATTCAGCCTCATGTGCCCTCCCACCTGCCTCTTCTGTGATACCCGAGGATTCACACGAGGAGGCACGGTGGGCCGCGAGGTCGAGCAGGATGACTTTGAGGTGGTCCTCGTGGCGGCACACGCCCCGCGAGGCCCTCAGTCTCTATGAAGCGCATGCTTTCGGATATGATATGTGCGAGACGAGCTCTCGGCCTTCTGAAAAAGCGGGCGGCCTCGTCTCATTCAGTGGTTCTGATGCTGGGGATAATAATGACGATGTCATGTCTCTCGCTGCATCAGGCGTGCGGCCAGTGGATGATGCTGCTGCCCCTACCCCCAGCGAGGGTGAGGAATGTGCATGCGCAACTTACAGGGAGATGCTCCGCATCCTTACAAGGGTGGTCGAAGAGCTTCACCTTGAGTGGTCTCCCCCAGAGAAACCTGAACAGTCTCGCCTCGATGAATGGTTCCTGCAGTCCAGATGCCGTCAGATGGCAACATCCCACAAATCTGCCCCATTCTTCCCCGACGTTCATAACAAACTGTCAAAGTCCTGCCGTGCGTCCTTCTCAGCATGCTTGCACAGTGATGCCATCCTGTGGAGGAGGCGGTAGCGGCACACCTCTGCCCAGCGAGTAACAGGCCATGGAAATCGCGCCCCATACATCCTTCCATACTGTGTCGACAAATGTCCGCATTGGCGGGAAAAGCTTACTCAGCGGCAGGACACGCTGGATCAGCACTTCACGCAATGGCGGTGCTCCAGGTATTTCAAGCCAAGCTCCTCAAGCAAATGGACGAGCACGGCTTTGATCCAGAGACATTCAAAGAGCTCCGCATGTCACAAAAGTCACTGCGCAGGCCATCGGAAAGTCCATGGGCAACCTGGCAGTTCTGGATCGACATATATGGCTGACCTTCACAGAAATGAGTGATAAGGAAAAAGTCACTCTGTTGGATGCTCCAGTGTCTCCAGCAGGCCTCTTTGGCGGCTCTGTGAATAAGTGTGCTGAGTGTTACGTCACAACTCAACAGCAGTCACAGGCTGTGAGACACTTTATCCCCAAACGGAGCACATCACAGCCAGTTCGCCCTTGCTCTGTTTCGAGTCAGCGCCCGACTAAAAGCCCCATACCTGCTGCCTCACCGGCACCTGCATATCAGCACGCGCAGCAAAAGCGCTCCTGACGGGCACAACCCTTTGAAGCAGAAAGCAGAGCCCGCGGTTCCCTCCGGGTCTGCTCCAAAAAAGGCTCAATTGGAGACACAAAACACTGTTCCCCATCTCCCCACTACTGCTGGTCGGGAAAGGAATATTGTTGTCCACAATATTGTTCACAATGTTGTTTCTGTGTCTTGCACTCAAATAAATGCAATATAAAATGCAATAAGTGCATGAATATTAGAATATTGCCCTTGTTGTCGAGAGGTTTCAACTTGGTCTTGTGGAAGGCACTCCCCTTATGCGTTAATAAACGCAATGTCAAGTGTACTGAGTCGTAAGGGAACTCTGGGATTGCTTGCCACAGCCCACAGCATGCTTGTGTATGTGTGTGTGTATTTCAGAGTGTGCACTCATTAGCGTCAAACAAAGTGTGTTTGTTCTGCAAACACTGGGTGGAGGAAGATGAGGAAGCTTATCGCAGAAATGCATTTTACCTTTTAGCTAGGACACAGTTTGCCAACAAACATATGGGTTTGTGCCTTGAGATTAAGGGTATTTTGAGATAAAAGAGTATTCATTGAGAGAAAATGTACAGTGCTGTTTATTGCACAGTTATCTCACTGTACAAACACATGCATACATATTTTCCTCCCCTCTTTCCCTGTGTGTATATGACTCCCCCTTCTGAATCAATGTGGTACTTCCTCTTACAAAGTTTAATCATGGAAACCATAGTTTCTGCCAAATTACCATAGTAGCCATACTTTATAGAAGTATTTTAACATAGAAGAAATACTGATTTCACCTTTGAATGATAGCAAAAATAGTAAGATTTCACTATATAATTTTAAAGTAAATATGCTAAGTAAAAAATTGTCAAAGGTGCACTTAGTAATTAATTTTTTGTTTGTGTCGTCTTACACTGACCCCTAGGGGTATGGATGCAGAATCATTAAAATGCAATAGCTTTAAGTAGGGCTGTCGATTTAATGTGTTAAATTAGTGCAATTAATTGAAAAAAAGTATAAAAAATGTACTGCCCTGCCCTGACCCATATGCTAAAATTTCACTCAGTATTTGTTTACTCATTTAAAAAGTTTTACTTCTAAAGAAATTAATAGTAATTTTGAAACATATGTATAAAATCATGACCACTGATGTGAGATGAAGAGTTCAGTCATAGCAGTAACCTTATGAAAGCTCTTTTATTCTACATGGAGAGGGTCCGCACATGGGGGCAGCCATGTTAGAATCACATGACCAGCAGAATACTACTTGCTTAATCTCAGTAATTGCCCTGTTATTGGACACTTGCATTTATGGATTAAATTAATCCTGGTTTACTGTGCATAGTAAATTTCTACAATAACATTGGTAACTGGAAACTACTGTGTTTGAATGATGCTGCATTCAGGCCACTAGGTACCAGTGTAAGCCAATGCAAGCCACCTCGACATACTTCAAAAAATTACTGAGTGCACCTTAATTCCATAAATAAATACATATGTTCCTACCACAGGAGCAATTCAAGTTTGAAGTACATTTGTTTTTATGAGCTGCGTCAGCAGGGGGAAGTCAGCACGCCCCAACAAACCTCATAAGCAGCTTAGCCATAGAATAAGAGTCGGTCACACAGGATGTGCTATAGTCTCACCCTTTAATTTCTATGGCTGTGTCTCGTTTGGGAGGCTGTGTCCTCCGGAAGTTGCATTTGTCGGCTGCATACGTCATCGAGGCTGTCTCGTTTCAGAAAAGCGATTTGGACACTTCGAATACAGCCTTCCAATGCGACCTTCTTTCACGGGAATTCGGAGGATGCATGTGGTGTATCCTTCGTGGGCACTCAAAACCCACAATTATTTGCTTCAACGGAAATGTCTAAAAAAAAAGTGCTGTCGTAGCAACCGTGATACACTCTGTTTCCGTTTGTCCTATGAAGGCTGTCTTGTTTAAACGAGACATGTTTAAAGCAGGATGCTCAGTATACTGCAGCCTTCAAAAGGACGCATCCTACCTAGCATGCAGTCTTCCAAACGAGACACAGCCTATGTGTATGTGTTCTGCATTGTGGCTGATTGATGTATGTTATTTGATAATTAAAAAAAAAATTGCTCTGTGTTTTAGTCTTTCCCATTAATTTCCTATGGTGGGTCAAAAATGACTCGGAACACCACAAGTTTTACTTTTTTTGTAACTTTTTGGTGTTTTCAGATGGCAAATGTAGGAAAAGTAACCTAGCCTTGACCCAATTTAGACAGAGACAATTTTTTGTAAAAAAAAAAAAAATACATGTGTCAAAAATGACCCATACACCAAACGAGGATTAAATATATTGCAGACGAAATGCAAGAACACATTCTGGGAGAACAGGACATATTGTCTAATCAATGCTTTACTCGTTTGCCACAATAATGCAGTATATTTCATTTTGATTATCTGAATTATATTATATATGTATTATAGACCCTACATATTATAATTATTTGAATTATTATGTATTATTTATAATGAATTATTTTTATTTGGAGGCCTTATTCAGCAAATAATTCTATATGCGATTATTTGAATATAATTTCATTTAATTAATCGGCATGTCGTAATTAATTTGATTAAAAAATGTATTGATTGACAGCCCTAGTTTTTAGTAATCAATGCCATTGTAGAAATTCACTATTCACAGTAAACCATGATTAATTTAATCCATGAGTGAAATAACAGGGGAGTTACTGAGATTAAGCGAGTAGTATTCTGCTGGTCATGTGATTCTAACATGGCTGCCCCTATGAGGAGACCCTCTCCATGTAGAATAAAGCAGCTTTTATAAGGTTACTGATATGACTAGAGTCTTCATCTCATGTTAGTGGTCATGATTTTATGCATGTTTCAAAATGACCATTCAGTGTAACAGTATTTAGGGTCTAAAAGGAGAAGTGTATACTTTTTTCGATGTTAAAATAAACACTAGGGGAACCTAGTTTAGCTGTAAATATTCAGATATGCATTTTGCAGTACAGACATCTTATTTCTTTTTACTTAGGTGACTGCTGGCTGTTGGCTGCCATAGCATCCCTGACTTTAAACGACAAGCTTCTTCACAGAGTTGTGCCTCATGGACAAAGTTTTACTGACGAGTATGCGGGTATCTTCCACTTTCAGGTGCACAGAATCATAGAACACATAAACACAGATACGATACAAAGTTCTTACACTGTAAACTGAAGTTATATATTTATGACCAGAATTACAATGGTTTTACTTCACTTACTTCACTTACTTTACTTGTTTTACAGTTCTGGCAGTTTGGTGAGTGGGTGGATGTTGTGATTGACGACCGGTTGCCTGTGAAGGATGGAGAGCTGATGTTTGTTCACTCAGCAGAGGGAAATGAATTCTGGAGCGCCCTGCTGGAGAAGGCCTATGCCAAGTAAGTCTATTCCTCACTCTTCTCTCTTTAATTTATAAAAGAACTGTAAGGATCATGACATGGTTATGTGTATATCTATTTGTATTTAGGCTGAATGGCTCATATGAAGCTCTGTCTGGTGGTTCCACCACTGAAGGTTTTGAGGATTTCACAGGTGGGGTGGCTGAGATGTACGAGCTGTGTAAAGCTCCAAAAGACCTGCACCGCATCATTGCCAAAGCCTTGGAGAGAGGCTCACTGTTGGGTTGCTCTATTGATGTGAGTCCCCACAGTGCAACCTTCAGGCCTGGAGAAACAACACAACACACATGGGAAATGTTACATGTGCAACAATTCAAAACTTTGGCTGATTTAATTTTTTGTTACATGTCTTTTTATCATAAGGTTTAGAGACTGAATACTTTGATTTACCCAAAAAAAGATGTTCCTGGTTCATGTTTCTCAGTAATTTGTATGTGTTTGTGTGTTTGATAGATCACCAGTGCCTTCGACATGGAGGCTGTAACATTTAAGAAGCTGGTGAAGGGACATGCATACTCCGTCACAGGTCTCAGAGAGGTCAGGGTCAGAGTTTCATCACCTTTAAAAATTAGTTCATTTTCATAGGACTTCTTGGGGTATAAACAGTGTTTTGGGATCAGTCTTTAACTGTTGTAATTTTAGGTAAATTTCCGTGGCCGCAGAGAGAGGCTCATCCGCATCCGTAACCCTTGGGGGCAAGTTGAATGGACTGGAGCCTGGAGTGACAAGTGAGTCAGCCAATTTAGAATGAAAGAATTCCAAATCAGTTGGTGCTTAATAGATTATAGAGATATAAGGACTATAAAACTGTTCTTATCCAGTTCTTCTGAGTGGAATGGAATTGACCCTGCAGAGAGAGAGGAAATGAACAACCACATGGAGGATGGCGAGTTCTGGTAAATCTTCCTGATTCAAAAATCTGCTCAGTTGCAACAAACACTTAAAAATACCTTAAATTATACAGTAATTGTAAGAATATTATCACTAAGAGTTTTCTTAAAGATAAAGTTTGTAACTTTCTTGATATTAAAATACATTCTGCTATCCCCTCTTAATGGAATAGTTTACCCAAAAATGAAATTCGGTCACAATTTGCTCTCCCTCGTGTCGTTCCAACCAGTATGTATTTCTTTTTTATGCAGTATACAAATGGATTATTTTTAAGGAATATCCTTATCCATCTTTCCAATACAATAGCAGTTGATAGTGACTCACTTTAAAGTAGAGGTAAGCCAATATATCGGTTTTACCAATTAATCTGTGCTGATAGTTGCTTTTGGAACTATCAGTTATCTGCAAAAGCTATGCCGATAGTTGCAGATAGTTTTTTTTATATTCCTCTGTGTTCCTCTGTGGCCAGCACTGGAGGAGTTCTACAGTATAGCAGCAACCTCTATAGGTAAAATAAAAACAAACAATGACTACTCGTGGGGATTTTTTTAGACTTTTTTTAACATTTAAAATGCCTTTTCCACCATCTTAGTTATCAGTATCTGCAAAATCCACTATTGGTCGACCTCTACTTTAAAGCTTAAAAAAGCCCTAATACAACTGTTTTGAGTACGACTACTTACAGTTGAAGTCAGAAGTTTACATACACCTTAGCTAAATACATTTAAACTCAGTTTTTCACAATTCCTGACATTTAATCGTAGAAAACATTCCCTGTCTTAGGTCAGTTAGGATCACTACTTTATTTTAAGAATGTGAAATGTCAGAATAATAGTAGAGAGAATGATTTATTTCAGCTTTTATTTCTTTCATCACATTCCCAGTGGGTCAGAAGTTTACATACACTTTGTTAGTATTTGGGAGCATTGCCTTTAAATTGTTTAACTTGGGTCAAATGTTTTGGGTATCCTTCCACAAGCGTCTCACAATAAGTTGCTGTAATTTTGTCCCATTCCTCCAGACAGAACTGGTGTAACTGGGTCTGGTTTGTAGACCTCCTTGCTCGCACACGCATTTTCAGTTCTGCCCACAAATGTTCTATCGGATTGAGGTCAGGGCTTTGTGATGGACACTCCAATACCTTGACTTTGTTGTGCTTAAGCCATTTTGCCACAACTTAGGAGGTATGCTTGGGGTCATTGTCCATTTGGAAGACACATTTGCTTTAACTTCCTGGCTGATGTCTTGAGATGTTGCTTCAATATATCCACAATTTTCCTTCCTCATAATGCCATCTATTTTGTGAAGTGCACCAGTCCCTCCTGCAGCAAAGCACCCCCACAACATGATGCTGCCACCCCCATGCTTCACTTTTGGGATGGTGTTCTTTGGCTTGCAAGCCTCACCCTTTTTCCTCCAAACATAATGATGGTCATTATGGCCAAACAGTTCAATTTTTGTTTCATCAGACCAGAGGACATTTCTCCAGAAAGCAAGATCTTTGTCCCCATGTGCACTTGTAAACTGTAGTCTGGCTTTTTTATGGCGGTTTTGGAGCAGTGGCTTCTTCCTTGCTGAGCAGCCTTTCAGGTTATGTCAGTATAGGACTCATTTTACTGTGGATATAGATACTTGTCTACCTGTTTCCTCCAGCATCTTCACAAGGTTCTTTGCTGTTGTTCTGGGATTGATTTGCACTTTTCACACCAAACTACGTTCATCTCTAGGAGACAGAATGCGTCTCCTTCCTGAGAGGTGTGATGGCTGCATGGTCCGATGGTGTTTATACTTGTGTACTATTGTTTGTACAGATGAATGTGGTACCTTCAGGCATTTGGAAATTGCTCCCAAGGATGAACCAGACTTGTGGAGGTTCACAATTTATTTCTGAGGTCTTGGCTGATTTCTTTTGATTTTTCCATGATGTCAAGCAAAGAGGTGCTGAGTTTTGAAGGTAGGCCTTAAAATACACCCACAGGTACACCTCCAATTCAGTACACCTCCTATCAGAAGCTAATTGGCTAATTGCCTAAAGGCTTGACATCATTTTCTGGAATTTTCCAAGCTGCTTAAAGGCACAGTTAACTTAGTGTATGTAAACTTCTGACCCACTGGAATTGTGATATAGTCAATTAAAAGTGAAACAATCTGTCTGTAAACAATTGTTGAAAAAATTACTCGTGTCAAGCACAAAGTAGATGTCCTAAATGACTTGCTAGATAGTAGATAGTTTGCTAATATGCAATCTGTGGTGTTTAAAAAAATTAGTTTTAATGACTTCATCCTAAGTGTATGTAAACAGTCTGACTTCAACTGTATACTTTTTTTGTTATTAAAAGTTTTTATTGATTCCATATAATATATATAATAATAATAATAATAATAATAATAATAAATAAAAAAAATAACACAATATTTGGAATCACATTGTATTATTTACAACCCTTCCTCCCGAACATTAACCACTCCACCACCCAACACAAACAGATACCCCAGTGGTCGAACACAATTGACAAAGACACACAAACAAAAAATAAAACAGAAGAAAATATTTAGAAATATATTTAAAAAAAGTATATGTTCAAAAACAAAAAGGCTACAACATACACATTTAAAACAACACGTCTACCCCCACTGCCCCTCCCGAGAGCCCTCCAAAAAGGCAAAATAGCTGCCCCACCTCCTGATGAACATATCCATGTTGCCTAGCCTTCTATATGACAACTCTTCCCAAGCTGCCACCCTGCCCATCTCCTTGCACCACTCACGAAACGAGGGGGCCCCAGCTGACTTCCATCCTCTAAGGATAACCTGTCTGCCCACCATAACACCGGCCAGGATCCAATTCTTCATGTACTTATCACCTACATCAATGACTGCCCCGTCACCCAAAATACAGAGCCTGGGGCAAAAGGAGATCCGAGTACCCAATACGTCACCCATAAAATTCTGGACCCTCAACCAGAACTCCTGTATCTTATGACACCCCCAAAAAACATGGGTGGTGTCTCCATCTTCTAAATGGCATCGCCAGCAGGTGGGTGCATCCTTAAGACCAAGCCTATACAATTTAGAAGGGGTCCAATAAAATCTATGTAGAATCTTAAATTACATAAGGCGCACCCTTGCATTTCTAGATGCAGACTTGACATTTTTAAGAATCCTAGCCCACACTCCCTCCTCCAAAAACAAATTTAAATCTTCCTCCCATAATCTTTTGAGGAAATGTAAAGCTCCGTCCCCCAGACTCTGAATTAGCAGGGAGTAATACACTGATGCCTCATGACCTTTTCCAAAAGCAGTAATCACCACTCCCAGAGTATCTGCTGCACTAGGGGGGCTGCGTGCCACTCCCAAAAACAATACAGAGTAGGTGGCACAGCTGTAAATACTTATAAAATTGAGTTCTGGGAATCCCAAAATTTTGAACCAAATTTTCAAAAGATCTCAATACTCCACCCTCATACAGGTCACCAAGTGTATTAACCCCCCTCACAATCCAATCTGACCAACAGAAAGGGGACTTAATAATGCATAGTTTAGGGTTCTGCCATATGCTTGAGGCTACGTTTAAATAAATATCCGAATTTAACACTCTGGACACTTTTGTCCATATCGAGTGTAAATGCAAAATAACCGGGTGTGACTTAACCTCTCCATTTAATTTGATCGAAAGGCTTTGCAATGGCGAAATAGGGGCAAGAGCTTCCTTTTCAATACAAAACCAGGGAGGGGTTCTCTCAGGTGGAAGCGACCAATGAGCCAAATATCTGAGACCGAATGCATAATAATAAAACAAATTCTTGGGTAGGCCTAGCCCACCTTTGTCAATCGGCCTATGCAACTTACTGAAATGTAATCTGGGATGTTTACCATTCCAAATAAAGGACTTTGCTATGCTATCAAATTGCTTGAAATAAGAGAGGGGGACATCTACAGGGAGAAATTGTAGCAGGTAGTTGAATTTTGGAATACAATTCATTTTAATAACATTAACCTTCCCAATCATCGATAAGTGTAATGAAGCCCACCTGTCCACATCATTCGAAAACCTTTTTATTAAGGGATCAAAGTTAACTCTGACTAAATCAGACAAATTTGCTGGGAATAAAATCCCCAAATACTTAATGCCCTGTTTGGGCCACTGGAAGGCGCCCGGCTGGAAGGCCGTTACTGGACAGTACACTGTCAAAGCCAAAGCTTCGGATTTAGACCAATTGACTTTGTATCCTGAGAACTTGGAAAAGGAATGAATAATTCTGTGGAGGCAAGGCATAGATCTAGTGGGGTCAGAGACAAATAATAAAATATAATCTGTGCAGAAGTTTATGCGCCACACCTTCCGCCGTCACCCCTGGAAAATCATCCTCCCTTCTTATCGCGGCTGCTAATGGTTCCAGGGCAAGACAGAACAATAATGGGGAAAGAGGGCAGCCCTGCCTGGTGCCCCTATTCAGAGTACAATAATCTGAAATTAATCCATTTGTTTGTACCACTGCTACAGGGTGTCTATAAAGTAACTTAATCCAACCAATAAAAGTATTTCCGAACCCATACATTTCCAAAATCTTAAAAAGATAATCCCATTCTACCATATCAAATGCCTTTACAGCATCAAGTGAGATGGCAGCGACCGGAGACTGATCATTCGCCACTGACCACATGATACTGATGAGACGCCTGATGTTATCAGAAGATCTGTGGCCCCGAATAAACCCCACCTGATCTATATGTATAAGAGATGTCATAACTTTACTTTATCGGATAGCCAAAATTTTTGACAAAATTTTTACATCTAGCTGGATCAGGGAGATTGGACGGTAACTCTTACACTCGTTTGGATCTGTGTCCTTTTTAAGAATCAGACTGATCCGGGCTTGTGTCATGGTTGGAGGAAGCTTTCCATTCTTTTATGTTTCCATATAAACTTCTAGCAAAAGTGGAGCCTTCTGTAGCATAGGATCTAAAATATTCTGCGGCAAAACCATCTTGCCCGGGAGCCTTGCCTGTAGGTAAGGACTTAATTACCTCGCCAAGCTCCTCCAAGGTTATCTCAGAATCAAGAGAATTTATTTGCTCAGTCGTCAATTTAAGGAGATCTAATGGTTCTACAAAGTTTCTAATATCTTCATCAGTAGACGAAGACGTGGAACTATAGAGATCAAAGTAGAATTCTTTAAAAGCATTATTAATATCAATGGCTGAGGTAAATATTTCACCACCAGCAGATTTCACTGAGGGAATGGTAGAAAAAGACTCTCTCTGCTTTATATATCTAGCCAAAAGCTTCCCTGCTTTGTCCCCCGATGTATAACTGTCTTGCCCTGAATAACCAAAACTCCACTTTCCCTGACAAAATAGTATTATATCTATATTTCAATCGGGTCAATTCTCTGAGGCCATCAGCTGACATAAGGCGCTTCAGCTCTGCCTCGGCACTTTTAATATTTCCTTCCAACTCCACAAGTTCTTGTGCTTTGGATTTTTTGATGAATGAGGCATACTGTATGATCCGACCCCTAAGAACTGCCTTAAGTGCCTCCCAAGTCACGCCCACAGAGGATACTGAGGACCAGTTGGTCTCCATATAAACATTGATTTCAGTCTTTAACATTTGTTGGAAATCAGGATTTTGCAAAAGGGATACATTAAGGTGGCAACTATATGATTTCTTTTTCTCCATATGTGACAATATCTCTAAACTCACCAGGGCATGATCTGAGACTAAAATGTTTCCAATTGAGCAATCAATAACAGATGAAATGAGGGACTTGGATATCCAAAAAAATCTGTTCTAGAATAAATCTTATGGACTGATGAAAAAAAATTATAGTCTCTACCAGATGGGTTCAAAAGTCTCCAAATATCTGTAAGACCAAGATTTTTACACATCCTGTGAAGTGTCAGTGTTGCTCTAGGGGGCTTACACATTTTTGCTTCACTATGATCAAGGACTGAGTCCATCAAAAGATTAAAGTCTCCTCCCAATATTATATCATGAGGGGTGCCAGCGGCTTGCAACATCCCTTCAAGATCTATTAAAAAAAAGCCCTGATCATCAGCGTTAGGTGCGTAAATATTAGCCAAAATCAACCTTTGCCCTTGAATTTCAACTAAAACAATAATTACTCTTCCTAATTTATCTTTAATCTGTTTGAGAAATTTAAATTGTAGATGTTTATTTGTCAATGTAATGACTCCCTTGCTCTTACTTGAGCCAGCACTAAAGAAAACATGTCCACCCCATATCTTCCCAAATTTTTCAGCTTCCTGTGGGGAAAGATGTGTTTCTTGAAGAAACACTATATCATATTTCTTACGTTTAAGAAAATTAATAACCTTCCTTCTTTTTATGGGGTGCCCCAACCCATTCACATTCCATGTGGAGAGAGATAGTACACTCATATTAACATTTGATATTTTGATGTAGTAGAAAAAATAAATTGTATGTCAAAAACAAAATTATACAGACCACATTCCCCATTAGTGAAACAATCAAACCCCGAACAAAACAAACAGAAAAAAGAAAAATGTGCACATTAACCCCGCGCACGAAAGCACCAACCGGCAGCAATCCCTCTAAACTCAAAAGGTCCATGAATGCCCACGAGTCCCCACAACAACTTTGCCATCGGATTGCTCAATTTTACCTCACAAATTTGAGGCAAAATTACATAACAGAAAATACTTTGTAAAATAAACCCAGTCAATAGGAAGAATGAACACAAAGAACGTGTAGATTCATTCACAGAACTGTCTCAAAGGTGTGATCTTCCACAAACCAATTCCAGCCGATATAAAACCATTCAGATTCCTCGGACAGACAAATGAATATTCAGTGAGCCGGCTGTTATGAGTTCAGCAGATGACTTAATCATTCCAATGTCCCGTAAAAATACTCAACAAAACAAACTCCAGCCAGCAGGAGGAATAAACACGAAGAACAAACAGATTAATCCACAGCTGTTCACTTCAACTGTATACTTCCTTTTTGGGTTTATTTCCCAAGTTTATTTCAATTTTATCATCAAAATGGTGTTTAAATAAATGAATTTATTACAACTTTAATCAAATGAAAATATAACATTTTCAACATAATGTTGATGTGAGATATTGCTTAAATGTAATAAAATTACTATTGATTTATTATTGTTAGAAGTAGTAGTATTACAGTGAGTATTACAGAACTATACAGTAGTAATATATTCCTGTCATACTTTTTCATTTAAATTGAGCTTTAATTTTGAAGTGTTTCTGAGTTGATATGACGGTCAATCTGGAAAAGCTGATCGCTATGTGACTCAAAGTGATTATTAAACTGCAAAAGGCTGCTATTTAATTAAAAAAGTATGCACTCTATATGTGCCTCATGCTACAACGTGAGTGATCTTTTCGCTGTCATCTGCCACAAACAGAATGCGTGATGCTCATGATGGTGTTTTCCATGTATTATTGAAGGAGGAGCTTTAAAACAGGGTTCGTACAAGGTGCTTGAATTGCTTGAAGTACTTGAATTTGGCTTTTTCAAATGTAAGTACTGGAAAACCCTTGAAAATAGCCATTTTTGCCAAGAGGTGCTTAAAAAGTGCTTGAATTATAGAAAATCATTAAATACGTTGCTTAAATCATTTAATAAATTAAATGTATTTATTTATTTTTGGAAAAACACAATGCCATGAAGTCATCTCTTCGGTCGTGTCCGACTCAAAAAGAACAGAAAGAGCCGGTCCACGAACTGTCGAAGTTTGCAGAGGATTACAGAGGAGTCTGAAGAGTGAGCTGCTGATAGGGACCGTGTACCGAGGACATGAACAAGCATGGAGCGAACTGTAAGTTTCAGCCAAAACGTACTGGAAATATTCTTATGACTAGTTTTATTAAATAAAATTAAAGATGCGAAGAACATATCCGCGTTTGTGCACCGTGTCTGTATTGGGCGCTTTAGGTGCAAAACTTCAGTGTAGAAAAATGATCCAAGATGTAATCAATATCAGTCGAATTCAACATGCAGGATCACAGAATGAAACACTGATGACAATAAACGTCATTTTTATTATAACTTAATTGAATAAAAGGTAACAATCAGCAGTGTGCATTCACATATGTCTTTATTTCAGTGTTTGAGCGTGAAAACCATGACTCTGGGATGTTAGAATTATGTGCTAGAGACGTCATTACATGATGATGTAAAAGAACCGCTGAATCGATTTTTGAACCGGTTCATGGAAATTAATCGGACTTCCCAACACTAGTCACATGGCACATACTACTTTTGGCAGCACTTTTCAGAATGGGCCAATCACAATCAAGTGTTACTGGAGAATTAAAAAAAAATATTGTATAGATACTGCTGTGGTGGATTTAACAAGTATGAATCCTTGCAGCTATCAGTTTTAATTACAATGAGATGAGATGTAAAACGTTCAGAGATTTGAATGCAGATCAATGGAGGATTCAGTTTTATGAGTCGTCTAGTGCCCCCTGCTGTAAAGAAAGCTTTTTTTTTTTTTTTAAAGCTATCATTCTAGAACATAACCTTTAATGATATGAAATGGCTTGACTCTGTTTTTCACATTTTAGATAATATATTTTAAATTAGCAAATGTCTGGAAAAAGAATCCTTGTCCCCTTCATCAGGTACACCACTTCTATGACATTTAAAGTCATTTATGTATTCATTTTGTACTTATTTTTAATAAAAGCATTAGTGCAAGGCTGAACAAGTGTGCAAAATTGCAAAACAATATTATTATTAGTAATTTAAACAATTTAAAAAGAATGTTTGTCCTTTGATTTCATAGCATTGGTGTTATCAATGTTAAAACCTTTTATATTATGTTTAAAAAAAAAAGAAAAAATACAAAAAGTTGTGGAAAAGAATTTTTAAGGTCAAAGTTCAGAGGCTGCTTAAATATGCATATAGTGATTTTTCCCAGCATGTTAAAAAGTTATTAATTCACATTTTAACTGTAATATTTTCACACAAAATGTGGTGTTGTAATCCATTTAACCCTCATTAGTGTTAACTTGCTTCATTCGTGAAACAAAATTGAACAATAAAAGAAAGAATAACAGTCAAGTTGTCCTTTATGAACAAAAATAATGTCATCATGTTATAAAATGTTTACCCTCAGTGTTTATGGGCAAAAACTGAACTGAACGGAAAATTTAAATATTTTGTAAGTTGGAAAGCCCACTTGCAATTTGGGTAGGTTCCTCACATAAATCTGTTGTGTGACTTTAGAAAACATGGAACACTGCACATGAGTCATACGGACTTCTGTTTACACAGTTATTCACTTTTGTTGGAAAGCGAAGTGCATTTTAAGGGAGCACACTACAATTGCACATCAATTTCATTTTTGAATGAACCAAGAATTGTTACTGTGAGAATGTGTCATTAAAGATGCACATTGAGATATGTTGTACTTGCAATAAGTGGTGTTTTATAAAAAATAAATGTTATTTAAAATTAACAGTTAAAGAATTTGTTTTAATGGCATCTCAAGCATAGTCCTTGAAAACAAATAAAAATGTGCTTGAAAAGTCCTTAAAAGTCCTTGAATTCAACTTTGAAGCATCTATACGAACACTGTTAAAAGGTATGAGCAGTCGGCACAGCACAGTCTCAACACATTCACAAGTGCTCACATTTGAAGCACACAGCTCATGCAAACTATATATTTATGTCATTAAATCGCAGCTTTTGTGGCTAAATAATCTCACTAGGACATGACGTGATTTTAATTTGTGTGCTAAGTGTTTACGTAAGACATTCTTACGTCAGATGGTATTGGTTTTTGGTATCGGAGTATTTTGTTATTTTTACAAGCACAAGTACAAGTACATGAGTGCGGTATCAGACCTGATTCCGATGCGGTATCAGTATCGGGACATCCCTAAAATGATCATAAAATCCATCCAAGCAACTAGTGTGTCATATTCCAGGTCTTCTGAAGGCATACGTTAGGGTTTGAGGAGAAACAGACCGGAATTTAAGTACATTTTCAGTGAAAATCTTGATTTTCTAACCCTAACCTAGCTCTGTGAGAGAAGCTCTCTCACAGTGGAGAACTTGCGTTGTTTAGCTGGCCCTAGTTCTCGCATGAACGCTCATGCCACTGTAAACAAGCTTCTTTCATGCAGCTAGTGGCTTCAAAATGACACATTTCATCTTTAACTTAAGGAGTTTCTTGCAACCGCCTGCAGATGTTCACAGTTTTTACATTTCCACCTGAAATCATGTATTCCGTGCACTGAAGAAAAATGTTATTAATGTTTTTTCTCTGGCCATGTCAGGATGCCATTTGAGGAGTTCAAACGTCAGTTTTCTCGGCTGGAGATCTGTAATCTATCCCCAGATGCTCTGAGTGAAGATACTCTAAATTTCTGGAACACCATTAAGTTTAATGGCACCTGGAGGAAAGGAAGTACAGCAGGGGGCTGCAGGAACCACCCCAGTAAGACCCATTCACACACTCAAGCCTTACGTATACTGACATTTCTGAAAACATAGTTTTCGTCCTATGTTTACATTTTTTTAAAATCCTGTCCACACCAACAGTGTTTAAGGAAATCTTTTCGTCCATATGACAATGCAAAAAAGTTGGCGATATTGTGCCGTAAAGCATGTAAAAAACCCCCACAGAAGAACATTATGTGCATGTGTTTTGAAGTTCCTTTTTCACATCTGGAGAGATTTACTTGTAAAGAACGGACGCAGTATTTGTATATGCCTCCGTATAGTGGTGTAGTGATATAGCAATTGTAGGCTGACTTGTAAACTTCGCTGTCAAATTCCAGCATATGCCCAATATTTAGATACAACCATTGCCATGCGCATATTGTTTTTACATTGTTACCACATTCCAAAATCTCTGTTTCACCTGCCCACACGCATCAATGTTTTGGAAAGTCTTCACTTGGGAAGGTGTTTTCAAAAACCTTCGTTTTTAGTGTCCTAAACACCATTTATGTGTGGATGGGGCCTCACTCATTTATAACAAACCCAGTGAGAGTCATTCACACTTAGTTTGATGTTTCTATTTGATGTCAGACACATTCTGGATAAACCCGCAGTATAAGATCACCCTCTTGGAGGAAGATGACGATCCTGAGGATGACGAGGTGGCCTGCAGCTTCCTGGTGGCTCTGATGCAGAAGGGCAGGCGACGATACCGCAAGCAGGGACAGGACATGCACACCATTGGCTTTGCCTTATATGAGGTCAGAGGGTAAAGTCTGAAAATAAAAAATTCACACAATTTGTTGAAAATGTTTGTACATTTCTTAATAATTGTTTTCTTTTTTCCTAACTTTTAGGTGCCAGAAGAGGTATGGAACCTTTTCAGTATCATATACTGTATATTTGAAGGTGAAGTGTGTCATTTCTTCTGTATCAGCTTCATATGCAGAGACAACTATCAGTAAGCCATTAATAGGGTGATTTTCCCAAAAAGTGTAAGGGGCCATTTACACCGAATGCGTTTTTGCATCCGTCTGCACTGTTTTTCAATTGTTTTTCTATGTTAACATGCACTAGACGGCTGTCTTGGATTATTGCACTGTGTCTTGATGTTTTTTCAGTATCGTGCGTAGGACGACCACGTTTTTTTAGATGCCGTGTCTAGTTAAAATTAAAGTCTCGAGAAACGGAAGCTGGGTGTCATTTTGGTTTCTTTTTTCTTTTTGCGTTGGCTCTACTGAGTGGCTGGAGTTTGTTTTGTGAATAAAACTTTTCTTTAAAGAAACTTTTGCATTGATGAAATATTACTTTTGCATTGAAGTTCCCGGCCAGTTTGAGAGTGGACACTACGGATGACCGCAAAATATCTACATGCTCACACAAAGGATGTCTTTTATAAAGTTGACGGATTGTGTAAGTCATGGTATATACTTTTATGCGGCCTCCGAGTGAATTGACTCGACTATCCGGGGAACCAGGATGCCGGTTTTGTTTCTTTTTGTGCTGGCTCCGCCTAGCGGCTGGAGCTTGTTCTGTTGAATAACATTCCTTTGGAACAGACCCCTGTTATATTGGAAGCGCTGCGTCTAGCTTCTTTTAGTGTAATAACGTATTCGGTCTGAATGACTCCTAACACTAGCACTATCACAACATTGCTCGGTGCTCGTGCCTGTGATCAGGACACCGATCAGAGTCCGCAATCATAACTTGTCAGTTCTCGAAATGCACCGCGGGGAGGTGAGGTCTCCTTTCCTCACATTTCTCCTCGTTTCCTGAGAGGGTGGAGCAAGTATGCAAGGAAAGGAAATGAGGATGCACACTTTCAGAAATGAGAAGCACCCAGGGATTATTTTTGCAATTCCATTTGGTGCCATTAGTTGTGCATAAATTACAAGCTACAGTACAGGGGTCACGTGACGCCATGCAAGAAGCAGATGTGTGAGTGATGAGCTCTGCGCACTTTGCTAAATTTTTAATTATTTTCATGTTATAATCTGGTGAAATTTTATACACCCAGTTGCACATTTGCTCTTTGAGGCAAAACATGGCAAAGAAGTCAAAATCCTCGGGCTCTGGAGACATTAAAAGACACTTACATGTTCAGGATGAAAGCCCCGACAGACCTACAGACCGGGGACTCGATTTGGATGGCGCAGCGGGAGAGGTGATCCAGCGTCACTTGTCCAACATGTCGGTGATGTTGACAAAGATTCTTGCTGACTTGGAGGATCTCGCTGTAATACGTCGATCGACTAACTGATCGATCGAGTTAGTTACAAGAGTGACTGATGTTGAAAAACAAATCAATTGTCTGGAGTCTTCGGAGAGGGAATTAACCACTAATCCTCCCGTGACCAAAGTTGATTTGGAACATCTCCTTGAAAAGCTTGAAGATCTTGAGAATAGAAGACGCAGGAATAAAGTTCGAATTGTTGGAATTCCTGAGCATGAGGAGGGCAGAGATATGGTGAAATTCCTAGACGTGCTTTTCCCGAGTCTGCTCAACATAACAGGCCACATGCTGGAAATCGAGCGAGCTCAGAGTCCCAGCTCACAGATTTGCTGAGGGAGACAGGCCCCGATCGATTCTGGCCAGATTTCTGAGATCATCCGATAAAGATCTGGTGTTGCGACAGGCGAGGAGCAAAGGGAAGCTTTCTTGGAAGAACCATAATATTTTCTTGTTCCCGGACTTTGTGAGTTCGACGAGAGAAACGCGATCTGTTCAAGGAATGTAAGAAACTCTTACATCAGCGAAAGATCACTTTTGCTCTGATGTTTCCAGCCAAACTGAGAATAGAAATGAAGGACGGTGCAAACTATTTACATGTCCCAATCAAGCAATGTCTTTTATAGAGTCAATGGGTGAGTAAACCATTGGGTGTTTCTCATGTGAGTGGGTCGACTCGCTGTACTTACTCTGGCTTTTGAGGAAGCTGGGCGTCATTTTGGTTTCTTTTTGCTTTTTGCGTTGGCTCTGTCGAGCAGCTGGAGTTTGTTTTGTGAATAACACTTTTCCTTAAAGAAACTTTTGCATTGATGAAAGATTACTTTTGCATTGAAGTTCCCGGCCAGTTTGAGAGTGGACACTACGGATGACTGCAAAATATCTACATGCTCATACAAAGGATGTCTTTTATAAAGTTGACGGATTGTGTAAGTCATGGTATATACTTTAATGCGGCCTCCGAGTGAATTGACTCGACCATCCGGGGAACCGGGATGCCGGTTTTGTTTCTTTTTGTGCTGGCTCCGCCTAGCGGCTGGAGCTTGTTCTATTGAATAACACTAATTTGGAACAGCTGTGGATTAATCTGTTTGTTCTTCGTGCTTATTCCTCCTGCTGGCTGGAGTTTGTTTTGTTGAGTATTTTTATGGGAAATTGGAATGATTACGTACGCTGAACTCATAACAGCTGGCTGTCTGTCCGAGGAATCTGAACAATTTTATATCAGCTGGAATTGGTTTGTGGAAGATCACACCTTTGAGACAGTTCTGTGAATGAATCTACACGTTATTTGTGTTCATTCTTCCTATTGGCTGGAGTTTATTTTACAAAGTATTTTCTGTTATGTAATTTGTGAGGCAAAATTGAGCAATCCGATGGCAAAGTTGTCGCGAGTGCTCTCGTGGGCGTTCATGGACCTTTTGAGTTTAGAGGGATTGTCGCCAGTTGGTGCTTTCGTGCGTGGGTTTAATGCGCACGTTTTTCTTTTTTCTGTTTGTTTTGTTCGGGGGGAAGTTCGGGGTTTGATTGTTTCACTAATGGGGAATGTGGTCTGTATAATTTTGTTTTTGACACACAATTTATTTTTTCTACTATATCAAAATGTCTCTTTCCACATGGAAAGTAAATGGGTTGGGGCACCCCATAAAAAGAAGGAAGGTTATTACTTATAAATAAATATGATATAGTGTTTCTTCAAGAAACACATCTCTCCCTGCAGGAAGCTGAAAAATTTGGGAAGATATGGGGTGGACATGTTTTCTTTAGTGCTGGCACAAGTAAGAACAGGGGAGTCATTATATTGATTAATAAACATCTACAATTCAAATGTCTCAAACCGACTAAAGATAAATTAGGAAGAGCCATTATTGTTTTAGCAGAAATTCAGGAGCAAAGGTTGATTTTGGCTAATATTTATGCACCTAACGCTGATGATCAGGACTTTTTTATAGATCTTGAAGGGATGTTGCAAGCCGCTGGCACCCCTCATGATATAATATTGGGAGGAGACTTTAATCTTTTGATGGACTCAGTCCTTGATCATAGTGAAGCAAAAGTGTGTAAGGTGTTGCCATATACAGAGAAAAAGAAATCATATAGTTAGTGCCTTAATGTGTCCCTTTTGCAAAATCCTGATTTCCATCAAATGTTAAAGACTGAAATCAATGTTTATATGGAGACCAACTGGTCCTCAGTATCCTCTGTGGGCGTGGCTTGGGAAGCACTTAAGGCAGTTCTTAGGGGTCGGATCATACAGTATGCCTCATTCACCAAAAAATCCAAAGCACAAGAACTTGTGGAGTTGGAAGGAAATATTAAAAGTGCCGAGGCAGAGCTGAAGCACCGTATGTCATCTGATGGCCTCAGAGAATTGACCCGATTGAAATATAGATATAATACTATTTTGTCACGGAAAGTGGAGTTTTGGTTATTCAGGGCAAGACTGAGTCGGGGTACAAAGCAGGGAAGCTTTTGGCTAGATATATAAAGCAGAGAGAGTCTTTTTCTACCATTCCCTCAGTGAAATCTGCTGGTGGTGAAATATTTACCTCAGCCATTGATATTAATAATGCTTTTAAAGAATTCTACTTTGATCTCTATAGTTCCATGTTTTCGTCTACTGATGAAGATAATAGAAACTTTGTGGAACCATTAGATCTTCCTAAACTGACGACTGAGCAAAAAAATTCTCTTGATTCTAAGATAACCTTGGAGGAGCTTGATGAAGTAATTAAGGCTTTGCCTACAGGCAAGGCTCCGGGGCAAGATGGTTTTGCCGCAGAATTTTTTAGATCTTATGCTACAGAACTGGCTCCACTTTTGTTAGAAGTTTATATGGAATCATTAAAGAATGGAAAGCTTCCTCCTACCATGACACAAGCCCGGATCAGTCTGATTCTTAAAAAGGACAAAGATCCAGGTGAGTGTAAAAGTTACCACCCAATTTCCCTGATCCAGTTAGATGTAAAAATTTTGTCAAAAATTCTGGCTAACCAATTAAGTAAAGTTATGACATCACTTATACATATAGATCAGGTGGGGTTTATTCGGGGCCACAGCGCTTCTGATAACTTCAGGCATTTCATCGATATCATGTGGTCAGTAGTGAATGATCAGTCTCTGGTCGCTGCCATCTCACTTGACGCCAAAAAGGCGTTTGATATGGTAGAATGTGATTATATTTTTAAGATTTTGGAAATGTATGGGTTCGGCAGTACATTTATTGGTTGGATTAAGTTACTTTATAGACACCCTGTAGCAGTGGTACAAGCAAATGGATTAATTTCAGATTATTTTACTCTGGATAGGGGCACTCGGCAGGGCTGTCCTCTTTCCCCATTATTGTTCTGTCTTGCCCTGGAACCATTAGCAGCCGTGATAAGAAGGGAAGATGATTTTCCAGGGGTGACGGCGGGAGGTGTGCCGCATAAGCTTCTGCTTTACACAGATGATATTTTATTATTCGTCTCTGACCCCACTAGATCTATGCCTTGCCTCCACAGAATTATTAATTCCTTTTCTCAGGATACAGAGTCAATTGGTCTAAATCCGAAGCTTTGGCTCTGACAGCGTACTGTCCAGTAACGGCCTACCAGCCGGGCGCCTTCCAGTGGCCCAAACAGGGCATTAAGTATTTGGGAATTTTATTCCCAGCAAATTTGTCTGATTTAGAGTTAATTTTGATCCCTTAATAAAAAAGGTTTTCGAATGATGAGGACAGGTGGGCTTCATTAAATGTATCTATGATTGGGAAGATTAATGTTATTAAAATGAATTGTATTCCAAAATTTAACTACCTGCTACAATCTCTCCCTGTAGATGTCCCCCTCTTATTTCAAGCAATTTGATAGCATAGCGAAGTCCTTCATTTGGAATGGTAAGTGTGCCAGGTTAAATTTCAATAAGTTACATAGGCTGATTGACAAAGGTGGGCTAGGCCTACCTAAGATTTTGTTTTATTATTATGCGTTCGGTATCAGACATTTGGCTCATTGGTCGCTTCCACCTGAGAGAGCCCCTCCCTGTTTTTGTATTGAACAGGAAGTTCTTTCCCCATCTCGCCACAAAGCCTTTTGATTAAACTAGCTGGAGAGGTTAAGTCACACCCCATTATTTTACATTTGCACTCGATATGGACAAAAGTGTCCAGAGTGTTTAATTCAGACATTTATTTAAATGTAGCCTCAAGCATATGGCAGAACCCTAAACTATGTATTAATAAGTCCCCTTTCTGTTGGTCAGACTGGATTGTGAGGGGGGTTACTACACTTGGTGACCTATATGAGAGTGGAGTATTGAGAACTTTTGAAAATTTGGTTCAACATTTTGGCATTCCCAGATCTCAGTTTTATAAGTATTTACAGCCCCACCCAGTGCAGCAGATACTCTGGGAGTGGTGATTACTGCTTTTGGAAAAGGTCGTGAGGCATCAGTGTATTACTCCCTGCTAATTCAGAGTCTGGGGGACGGAACTTTGAATTCTCTCAAAAAATTATGGGAGAAAGATCTAAACTTGACATTGGAGGAGGGGGTGTGGGCTAGGATCCTAAAAAATGTCAAGTCTGCATCTAGAGATGCAAGGGTGCACCTTATGCAATTTAAGATTATACATCGATTTTATTGGACCCCCTCAGATTGTATAGGCTTGGTCTTAAAGACACACCCACCTGCTGATGATGTCAATCAGAGGTTGGAGACATAACTCATGTCTTTTGGGGGTGTGTTGAGATCCAGGAGTTCTGGTTGAAAGTTCAGAGTCTTATATGTGATGTATTGGGCACTCGGCTTTCAGTTTGCCCCAGACTCTGTATTTTGGGCGATGGGGTGGTCATCGAAATTGAAAATCTGCACATAAAGAGCTGGGTCCTAACGAGCGTCATGATCGCCAGACAGGTTATTTTAAGGGGTTGGAGGTCGGTTGGAGCACCCTCATTTCATGAATGGTGCTCGGAGATGGGGAGGGTGGCAGCCTTTGAGGAAGGGATGTATAGAAGGCTGGGAAATCTGGGGTTATTTGATAGGAAATGGGGCAGATATTTGGCCTTTTTGGAAGGCTTTTGGAGAGGGGTAGTGGAGAGGGATCTCTAGTTTAAATATGTGTGTGCAATTTGATTGTCTTTTAAAAATATGCTTTTTATATATTTTTTTTTTTTTTTTTTTGTGTGTGTGCGTGGTTTTTTTTTTGTTTTGTTTTTTTTTTCAAATATTTATGACCACTGGGGTGAGTGTTTGTGTCGGGTGGGGATGTTTGGGGGGAAGGGTTTAATTGTACATTATTTGATTCCGCATTTTCTGTGATGTTTATTTAATTTGTTGAATGGAATCAATAAAAATTGTTAATAACAAGCTACAGTACATTTACATTTAAACTACATAAAAAAACACATACATAATGGTATGACTAAACTTTAGCACCCATTTCTTTTGTTTTAGTTTCGTGGTTCCCAAAGCGTTCACCTCAAGAAGGACTTCTTCTTGCATAAATCGTCTTGTGCGCGCTCAGATACGTTCATTAACTTGCGTGAGGTGAGTGCGCGGCTCAAGCTGCCTCCGGGCGAGTACCTCATCGTCCCCTCCACATTTGAGCCTGGAAAAGAGGCCGACTTCGTCCTGAGAGTCTTCACAGAGAAACAGTCAGAAACACAGTGAGTGATTCGGCTATTCAACAAAAATAAACCAAAAGTGGTACAAAGACAAATACTTCATTAAATGTTTATTGATTTTGGCACTTTATGTTTTTTTGGACTAGTAGTGTGGAATTACTATAATGTGCAGTATAATTTTACTGGAGAAAAATGTAGTTTTGCTTTTTTATGTCATATTTAGAGAGATGGATGATGAGATTTCATTTAACCTGGATGAAGAAGTAAGAATGTATTTTCTTTTATAGTAGTATACTATAAAATAACAATATAATTGTAATATATGTAAATATAATGTAATTTTATCTATAGGAGGAGATTTCAGAAGCGGACATTGATGATTCTTTTAAAGCAATGTTTGCTCAGCTGTCAGGCGAGGTATGTATCTATCTCTTTTGGTTTGTGTTGATAATAGAACATATCACAATGTGTATTTCATTAGATTAAACCTGATCTAAACACTTTCTGTCTTTCAGGACATGGAGATTTCAGTTCATGAGCTCAGGACTATTCTGAACAGAGTGGTGTGCAAACGTAAGCTTGCCTGATGTTTCATTCATTTTGTCCAGTCTATGTCTGTGAGTAATTCTTGAGAAATATCTATGCTCTTCTGTGTTCTTCAGACAAGGATCTTAAGACAGATGGGTTCAGTATGGAGTCGTGTAGGTGTATGGTCAGCCTGATGGATGTATCCTTCCTCAGTTAATCTCAGCATTGTTCTAGTTTAACTTTTGAAAGCAACTTTTACTGTTCCTATCAAGTAGTGCCAAATCGTGACAGTAAAAAGATAATGTTTATAAAAGTTTATTTTTTATTTTTTTTTTTCATTAAATGCTTTAACTTATCTGACTCTCAGAAAGATGGTAGTGCACGACTGGGATTTTTGGAGTTTCAGATTCTGTGGAATAAAATCAGAAAGTGGCTGGTGAGGAACTGACTGCTGCATTACTCATAAACTGCTATTAAATCATATGGACCTCAGTCAGCATGGCACATGTAATGTGATGTGAATGTAAACATGGCTTTTCAGTGGGTTATGCCATTTTAAGGGCAAAGGCAGTTTATTAAGTGTGAATATTTTCCCCCTGAAATCGATTTTCAGTGGCATTTTTTTTTTTTTTTTTTTTTTTGCCTTTATTTACATTTATGCATTTGGCAGACGCTTTTATCCAAAGCAACTTACAGTGCACTTATTACAGGGACAATCCCCCTGGAGCAACCTAGAGTTAAGTGCCTTGCTCAAGGACACAATGGTGGTGGCTGTGGGGATCGAACCAGCAACCTTTTACTAGTTACCAGATTACCAGTTATGTGCTTTAGCCCACTACGCCACCACCACACTCTTTATGGGGGCATATTTTTTGTAAACACAGAGCATGCCATTTATTAATGTTAAATATGGCCAAAAATATCCTCAATTTGAACAATTATGGCTATTAACTGATCACACTGTGAATTTGGCGACAGGAGCTGGAAAGTTCTGTGCTGAAATCTGTCTTTTTTCTGAAATTCGAATCACTGCCCCCAGTGGCTGAAGCTGGAAGTGTTGATGAGGTGGAATGTCCACATGGTGTCCAAAAGCGAGTTGTATTGTTACTTGTAAATGATGAAATACAGTCAACAGGAATGTTTATTTTATTAACCCTATCCCTAACCCAAACCCCAACCCTAAACCTAACCATCAGGGACGTAAAAACTTCATTTTAGGGCGAAAATACAACCACCGATTTGTTCTCACCATTGTTTATGTGAACGCAATAACTTCCTGGTTTCCAAGGGACCTGGTCTTGGATATCAGTAGCTTCACAGAGAAAGATAAACTCATTTAAATTTATGCAAAGGTGTCTGTTGGGGATGCTGCTTGTCAGTTAATTGGCAATATGGTGTTGATTTCAGGGTACATGGGAACTTTTGTCACTTTCTGTGACATTTTTGCTCCAATGTCTGACCCTGGCTCTAGTTACATCTTAAGCCCAAAGTATACTTCGGTCAGACGTGAACGCTGAGCATCTGCGTACAGGACGCATGACACAAATGTTGTCATCTCCAGAGTGTTCGAGCACTGAACGCTCGCAGCCCGATTTTTCTAACCACGCAGTGTGCGAATGTGCCTGGAATACTCGCATTTGAAGGGATGATCCGCACTCCAATTATAAACTACTGTTGTTTTTATTATATAACTTTTTGGGGGAATAGACACAGACATTTCGGTGCACAGACCTTCCTCATTGTATAAAATCGACGCACCCAAAAAATATAAAAGCAATATAGGACGATAGAGTGCGGAGTAAAAATAACTTTGTAACACTCACTTTTGAGCCATTGCTGTCATGAAGAAGCACTACAAGAAGATGTAATCGCCGGTAAACATCAGGAGACGAATGTGGAAACAACAACAGTGGATGTGCAAATCAAGAGCGCGTGTATGCAAGGTCAGGAGATACCTGCATTTGTATAACTCGAGTCTGAAGAATATAAACTTTATGTATCTTTGTATGTGTCTAAACTCCTGAGGAGAAATAGTCCAGTCTCTCAAAGCAGTCGTAGCGCACATGCACCAACAGCAAGTGTATGCATGCACAGTCATATGCAGTATACTTTGACAGGCCCATGTTTGACTGTATGCAGACGCTAAGCATTCGCATCAAAACCGAATATACTTTGGGCTTAATTTTAACAACCCATGTTTTCCAACTCATGATTATGTTGTCTATTGTCTATCTTTTTTTTTTAAAAGAACACATATTAAACAGACCATACTCTAGGCTATTCTGTGCTGTATTCCCTGTAGTTCTCTCTTTGTTTACATTTGTGGGAAATATGGCTTCTACTCTGACTTAGGTCCATAGTGGGCAGCATGGTAACCCAAACTAATTTTTATATTTCTCATTTGCAGGGCATTTTCAGACAATTTGATCTGGATAGATCTGGCACCATGAGCTCTTACGAGATGCGTCTGGCTGTGGAGTCAGCAGGTAATACATGGTTTTAAAGTTTATTATGTGAAAGTGCAGATCTGTAAATCACATCATCTTTGGGCATGTGTGTGGACAGACTAGTTTGTTTCTGGTTTGAAAGTCTGGAAACACATAGTCTTTTATTTATTTCTTCTTGTCCTCAGGCTTCAAGCTCAATAACAAGTTGCATCAGATACTGGTGGCTCGATATTCCAATGGAGAAACGATTGACTTTGACAACTTTGTCTGTTGCCTGGTCAAACTGGAGGCTATGTTCAGTACGTCATTTACATTTTGATGTCAACGCCTCAGTCTGCTATAGTAACGCTGTTTTCTAAAATTCAACTAAAACCTCTTAATAAACATTTCTTCTCAAACAGAGGCTTTTACAGAGCTGGACAGGGAAGGAAAAGGGGTTGCAGAGCTGAATATCAATGAGGTGAGTTTTCTGTCTTCTCTTAGCTTTTAAGTGTCCTAAAAGTCTTTCAAAATGGTGGGATATGTAGTTAAGACCTGTTTGAAGTATACTAACTAAAACTTATTTCTTATTGACTAAAAGTCAAGAAATCACAGTTAGGCTACTCTTGTAGTTGTAGTAATTTTAATGCCGATAAACGTTCATGTAAAAAAGTAGTCCAAGTACTTTTCTGATTACTTTGTCTAAAAAGTAATCACATTACAAACTAGATAAAAAAGTTTGTCAAGACAAACTTTGATGTTGGCTTGAGAAAGCCTAGCATGAAAGTTTGAAGTAGCTGTAAAAGCTTGAAGTTTGAAGGTTTTAATTTGAAGTAGTTACAAGTTTTAAAAGTTCAAAGTTTATAGATTATAAGATCATTCAGTCTATCAGATAGATAGATAGATAGATAGATAGCTCATTTGGTTGCTAGGCAGTTACCAAGGTGATACTCAAAAGGCTCCTTTCTACCCTGAGTCCAGTGAACAAAACCAGAAGTCTTTATGTTGTTGTTGTGCAGAGATATGTGATTTGTTACTTTGTTGCTAGGGTAACCCCATCTGGTTGCTATGCAGTTAATACAGTGCTATTCAAAAGGCTTCTTGCTACCCTGAGTCAAATTAACGAAACCAGAATTGTCTACAATGTTCTGGTGCAGAGATATATAATTTGTTACTTGGTTGCTAGGGTAACCCCATTTGGTTGCTAGGCAGTTACCAAGGTGCTACTCAAAAGGCTTCTTGTTACCCTGAGTCCAATGAACTAAACCAGAAGTCTCTACGATGTTCTGATGCAGAGATATGTGATTTGTTACTTCGTTGCCAGGGTAACCCCATCTGGTTGCTATGCAATTAATACAGTGCTACTCAAAAGGCTTCTTGCTACCCTGAGTCCAATGAACTAAACCAGAAGTCTCTACGATGTTCTGATGCAGAGATATGTGATTTGTTACTTGGTTGCTAGGGTAACCCCATCTGGTTGCTAGGCAGTTACCAAGGTAATACTTAACATGGCTCCTTGCCATCCTGAGTGAAATAAGTCAAGCCGGAAGTCTCTACGATATTCTGGTGCAGAGATATGTGATTTGTTACTTGGTTGCTAGGGTAACCCCATCTGGTTGCTAGGCAGTTACCAGGGTGATACTTATCAAGGCTCCTTGCCATCCTGAGTGAAATAAGTCAACCCGGAAGTCTCTACGATATTCTGGTGCAGAGATATGTGATTTGTTACTTGGTTGCTAGGGTAACCCCATCTGGTTGTTAAGCAGTTACCAGGGTGATACTTCTCAAGGCTCCTTGCCATCCTGAGTGAAATAAGTCAACCTGGAAGTCTCTATGATGTTCTGGTGCAGAGATATGTGATTTGTTACTTGGTTGCTAGGGTTACCCCATCTGGTTGCTAGGCAGTTACCAGGGTAATAATTAACATGGCTCCTTGCCATCCTGAGTGAAATAAGTCAACCCTGAAGTCTCTACAATGTTCTGGTGCAGAGATATGTGATTTGTTACATGGTTGCTAGGGTAACCCCATCTGGTTGCTAGGCAGTTACCAAGGTGATACTTAACATGGCTCCTTGCCATCCTGAGTGAAATAAGTCAACCCTGAAGTCTCCATGATGTTCTGGTGCAGAGATATGTGATTTGTTACTTGGTTGCTAGGCAGTTGCCAGTGAGATACCAAGCAGGCTGCTTGCTGTTCTGAGTCATACAAGCCAACAATGAAGTCTCTACGATATTCTGATCCTGAAATACCCATCTAAGCGATTTTAAATGGAAGTCAATGGGGTTTGGTTGCTAGGGTGCTCTAAATGGTTACTAGGGCATGGCTCAGTAGTTTCCATGATGATACTTGAAGATTGATTGCTCACCCAATTCAAACAAGCCAACTCTCATGTCTGTAGGACATTCTGATCTGAAGATACCACACTCAGCCTTTTTGAATGGCAGTCAATGGGTTTTGGTTGCTAGGGTGCACTTAATGGTTGCTAGGTTGTATGCAGTTGCTAGGGTGTTAAAGTGATAGAGTGAAAGAAAGACTAAAAAGAGTGATGTAAAGATAGAAAAAGAAAGTGATGGTGTGATAGATAAAAAGTATGAGTGGTGGAGTGATAGTAAGTAGATTGAATCCTCTAAAGGAGTTATTACAAGGAAAAGTTTTCACACCTTGAATGGGAGTCAATTTAAAATCAGTCCGATCAGTTAGAAAAGATATAGCAATCCGAGTCAGATCAGTCTGAAGGTCTGGGCCGAGTTTGGTGCATGTAGCTTAAAAGCTCTAGGAGGAGTTAGAGTCAGACATTTTAGTCTTGGAATAATAAAAATAATAATAATAATAAGTTTAAATAGAATATCAGTATGTTGGCTTTCTGAAGCCAACATAATTATTTTACTTTTAAGCTACATTTTAAATCACTTTTCCTGGCCAAGTTTTTGGTTTTTCGCTCAAATTCAAAATATTTATATTTCCTGATTCATTGTCGCACTCTTCAGCTGTCACAGAAATGCTAACACATGTACAGGACATATGAATTCTGATTTTAAATGTATTATACATATTAATCAATTAATATACTTAAAAACAATTAGTTTAATTGAAAGTCAGTAACTGTAATCTGATTACAGGACTTTAAAATGTAATGTTACACTACTTTTTTACTTAAAAGTAATAAGATTACAGTAACTAATTACTTTGTTATTGGATACACCCAACATTGTCCACAATGGCTCCATTCTGGTATGAAATACCCACTTTTCATGATCCAATTAATTTCTGATGGATAAAGTCATGTCCCATCCAAAAAAATTTTAGTACATCATATTACAAAATAAAATAAGTTGCAAAGGCTGTTTCATTTTGACTTTAGGACATTTGCATCTACATATCAGAGACAATTATGTATGCATTAGAAACTGTCCATAAATAAATTGGATTCACTGCCTCTCTTCCTCTCTTCTACAGTGGCTGTACATGAGCATGTGTGGTTGATGTTTGGTGAAATTCATATTATGCTCTACTGGAAAGGAAAGACACATCAACACTCAAAAACTACAGCTTTACAGCCATTATACACTTATGCTTTTGCCTAAAAAAGAAGGGACATCCTCATTATGCAAGATGTATTCTACACCACTAAACTGACCATGATGATATCATTTCATAGATGTAATTGCAGTTATGGAAATATTTATTGCATCATTTCAGAGAGCAAATTAAAACTGCATTAATTTGTAATGAACTGCATGACACTAACTCTGTGTTATTGTACCTAGAATACTATATATAATGCAGTGTATTTGATGAGGGTAGTTTAACTTTGCCTTTATGCACCACTTATGCCTTTGTGTCTAAACATTCCAATAACAATTTTATTTATAGAGGTTTAGTCAATGGTATGATTTAGCTTTTATCACTGTGATTTAATGTTCAATTATTAATCAAATATATTAAAAGTAAATCGAACATTCAAGCTTGAACATTTAGAGAATTTTTCTCCACTAGATTCTTTTATTATGCTGTGCATCTTAATATAAAATTAAAATAAAGGACAAATTTGACTTCTGCCTACATCTCTTCTCTCTATATAGTATAAATCACCTAGTAACCATAGTCTGAGAACTTGCCATTGCCAAATTTATGGCGAACCTAATTTTGGTATTTTAATGGCAGATGCTAATATATATATATATATATATATATATATATATATATATATATATATATATATATATATATATTGTTGAAGTCAGAAGTTTACATACACTTAGGTTTAAGTCATTAAAACTCATTTTTTAACCACTCCACAGATTTCATATTAGCAAACTATAGTTTTGGCAAGTCATTTAGGACATCTACTTTGTGCATGACATGAGTAATTTTTCAACAATTGTTTACAAATAGTTTGTTTCACTTTTAATTGTCTATATCACAATTCCAGTCGGTCAGAAGTTTACATACACTAAGTTAACTGTGCCTTTAAGCAGCTTAAAGGCTCAGTTCATCCTTGGGAGCAATTTCCAAATGCCTGAAGGTACCACGTTCATCTGTACAAACAATAGTACACAAGTATAAAACAACAGCAAAGGATCATGTGAAGATGCTGGAGGAAACAGGTAGACAAGTATCTATATCCACAGAAACACGAGTCCTATATTGACATAACCTGAAAGGCTGTTCAGCAAGGAAGAATCCACTGCTCCAAAACTGCCATAAAGCCAGACTACAGTTTTCAAGTGCACATGGGGACAAAGATCTTACTTTTTGGAGAAATGTCCTCTGGTCTGATGAAACAAAAATTGTAACTGTTTGGCCATAATGACCATCGTTATGATTGGAGGAAAAAGGGTGAGGCTTGCAAGCCGAAGAACACCATCCCAACCGTGAAACATGGGGGTGGCAGCATCATGTTGTTGGGGAGCTTTGCGGGTACCGAGTTTCCCAGTCGTAATTACGACCTGAGGGGTCATTCGTGTACAACTTCCGAGTGGGAAACTCGTATTTACGATAATTCCGATAGCACGTGAAGGCAGCATTTCCAGTGGGTTTTTATAATGGCAGTTTTGGATTTATGAGTAAAATAAGGTCTGTGGTAAACATAACTCTGAGACATTAAAAACATAAATTACACAGTCATACTCCAAACATACATTTAAAAAAAAAATTATGCTTGCTAACAAGTTGCTGAATAAGGACTACAAATACCACAAAAATCTGTGTGAAGGTGCCTGATGAAACGGAAAACTGTTGTAGTCCTTATCTAGCAACTTTTTAGCAAGATACCTTAAAAACACACAACAGCTTCAAGATTCACGTTTGAGGTACAATTGTGTGTAATTTTATGTTGTAGAACAAAACGTCTACGTTTCTTCAAGTAATGTTTACCATAGACCTTATTTCACTCATAAATCCACAACTGCCTTGAACCCTTGGTTTGACATTGCTAATTCTCTTTCAGGTTTTTGGACTACAATCTGAACAGCTCTACATTAGTTGCAAAGTTCATGCAAATAATAATAATACAAAAAAAATTACAACCAAACCAAAATATAAACTAGAAAGTATAATAACTTGAAAACATCCTTATACATTACAAATAATTTATATTAATTTATTTATATAAAATAAATCTTAAAAACGTAATTTATGCTTTAGACATTGGAATGTTTTTTCGTATCTCTCGGCTTCCGTAGTTCCGTATGTTGTTTTTAGTATCTCTCGGCTTCCGTAGTTCCGTATGAACTTTATACGCACATCTGCGACAACACAACGGAGGAGAAGAAAACATGGAGCTGTTTGTGATTTCACCTCATTTGAGATTTACTAATGTAACTATCGCTGCGGGCTCGACTGTCAGTAATCTGATCGATCATTTCACCTCTAAAGAGGTAAGTTAATCAGTGATTAAAGTGATTAAAACATCCATTAATGTGTTCTGAACTCGGTGGTGATTATTATTTAATAAGTTGGTCTGATGATGAATAAATAAGACTTAAAATGTGTGTTTTCCTCTCAGGGAGCCTCTTTCACAGATTTCTACGTGAAGAGTAATGGCCGCATATTTCACAGTAATGATTTGCTTCAGACTGGAGTGCTGTACCGTGTGGAGCCTCGGTTATATGGGGGAAAAGGAGGTAACCAGTCATTTCCATAACACATTAACTCTACATAGACATCTAGATTGATTCTGTTTGAGAATCAGTATATGAGAAAAGTAGATTTGTATTTGACCGGGACAATTCCCTTAAGTACATTAATCCATATATATACTGTACATTGAAAACTCTAAATAAAGGTTTGTTTATTGTATTTTAAATATTTGTTTCATAGGATTTGGCTCTATGTTAAGGGCCCTCGGTGCACAAATTGAAAAGACCACCAACCGTGAGGCTTGCAGGGATCTGAGTGGAAGGAGACTGCGAGATGTTAACCACGAGAAAGAGTAATGCAGATAATTACATTTGTCTCTAGCATGCATGTTTTATTATTTACTTATATTAATGGAGGCTGTGTGGATTTGGGTCCTTTTAATAATTACAAATGTGTCACATCTGGCATGTTTGTGTTTTTAGAATGGCAGAGTGGTTGAAAAAGCAGGCGGACCGTGAGGCAGAGAAGGAGCAGCGTCGTTTGGAGCGAATTCAGAGGAAACTGGCCGAGCCGAAACATTATTTCACTGACACGAATTACGAGCAGCAGTGCCACGACCTCTCAGAGAGACTGGAGGACTCCGTACTGAAAGGTACCTAGACAACTGGGTTCATTCGTATTATAGTGTTGCTCTTGTTGACTTTAAGACATACATGTAACAGTAAAGGTCATGGTTGAGTAGTTAATTCTTCATTCTTTAGGCATGCAGGCTTCTACTAGTGGGCTCGTGCAGGCAGACGAGGGGCCAAGCCGCAAGCGTCCGACTCCGACCAACAAGCAAAAGAAAGCAAAAAGGAAATGTTTCTGGTGAGTAGGGTTGATTTTGAAGTATGAAATTCATGTGTTACTACTATTTCAAAGATGGAAAGTAGAGGCCGACCAATAGTGGATTTTGCTGATATGATAACTAAGGTGATAGGAAAGATAGATAACCGATTCATTGGCTGATATTTAAAAAAATATTTTTAAAGAATGTTAAAAAAGGTTCTTCGTCTTCCCTTACTATGGCAGGCACAGACACAGAGGATACAAGAGTCCAAAATTAATAAAATCCCAGATGCAGTTTGCTGTTTAACCAAAATCCAAATAATAACCAGTTCAACTTAAGATTTGTTGCTTAACTTGGGACTTTTGACTATAAACACACTGGGGACTTACAAAATAGTAATTTCAGTAACTGCGGACAGTTATTCCATCAACATGCGCTACTCGACAGCTTTCACTGTTGCATACGGTCTCCGTGTTTATATCCACGTCTCCCGCTGAACGTGCCCCCACCACCCCAGGCCCCCCTCAAGCCTGGACCCAGGACAAAAGGTCCTGTTGTCTCCCCTTATAAGGATAGTTCACTCAAAAATGAAAATTCTCTCATCATTTCCTCACCCTCATGTCATCCCAGATGTGTATGACTTTCTTTCTTCTGCAGAACACAAATGAAGATTTTTAGAAGAATATTTCAGCTCTGTAGGTCCATACAATGCCAGTGAATGGTGGCCAGAACTTTAAAGCTCCAAAAAGCACATAAAGGCAGCATAAAAGTAATCCATAAGTCTCCAGTGGTTTAATCCATGTCTTCAGAAGTGATATGATAAGTGTGGGTGAGAAACAGATCAATATTTAAGTCCTTTTTTTCACTATAAATCTACACTTTATCATCTTTTTTTTTTTTTTTTTTGGCAGTTCAGCCGTGATTGTTTTTTCACATATAGAGGCCGCTGTTATACTGTAGAATCAACCCGTTCTAACTCAGAATCCCCCAGCAGTGGCCACGGAGGAATAAAATACAAAATATAAGCAAATATTTTTGCCGATTACGATAGTTCTAAAAAGCAACTATTGGCACTGATGAATCGGTAAAACCGATATATCAGTCTACCTCTAACATAAAGTAATTCCTGATATAATTTGGATTTAATTAATCCAATAGGACTGGCGTTGGGGGACTGGATGAGATGGGTAGCTCCGGTGAAGGCAGTGATGACAGTGACAGCGAAACATCTCCCTCTTCCTCTGGAGCTTCCTGTAGTTCTGATGTACCCAAACCAGCTTTACTGCCTTCCACGTGCAGGAGTCAGCACAGAACTGAACCTCAGGACCAGCCAAGCAGCACCAGCAGCTCCTCCTCATGTCTTGCACCCTGCACCCCAACAGACAGCCATGGGACAGAGGAGGTAGAGAGGGAGGCAGAGAAGGAATATACTCCGAGCAGGAGCACTGAAGAGGAGAAAGTACAAATGCCAAACCCAGAAGCACAAAACTGCCCAGCTGAGAGCAGTCAGACACAGGAACTGGTGAGATCTCTTGATTTTCTCAAAGATGTGAACATTGAAAGTAGTGGTGCACTGATCAGGAAATTTGAGGCAGATACCGTTCACCAAAATTTTAACACTGTGATCAGCCCATACCGATCTGATCACCGATTTTTCTTTTTAAAGTACCCCCTGCAACACTTTTACAAGTTATATGCTGCAGTTGTATGTTAATGCCCCATCTGAAAAATGACATTAAAATGACATTAATTGTGAATTGCTAACATTTATTTGAATTGAAAACAGTTATGAATAGTTCTGGTGTCATTATCAAAGATCATTGTGACATACTGTACTGGCAACCAGTAAAAACAATGAGAGCATCACACACAGCAGAGATGTGTTCAAAAATAAGAAATATATGTCCATTACAAGCTCTTAAACCACTTAAGTGAGCAATCATTAGTATCTATGATTTATTTACCATCTTTGGTGTTTTGTAGTAATGCAAATCATTTAATTATTAAGCAGCTTCCTGAGGATGCGGTGCCGTTATTGAAGGTTAAACTGTTAATGCTGTTTTTAGTAGTATTGTGACCAACATATACACTGGCGCCCAAAAGTTTAGAATAATGTACAGATTTTGCACTTATGGAAAGAAATTGGTACTTTTATTCACTAAAGTGGCATTCAACTGATCACAATGTATAGTCAGGACATTAATAATGTGAAAAATTACTATTACAATTTGAAAACAATGTTCAGAACTTCTTAAACTACTTCAAAGAGTTCTCATCAAAAAATCCTCCACGTGCAGCAATGACAGCTTTACAGATCCTTGTTATTCTAGCTGTCAGTTTGTCCAGATACTCAGGTGACATTTCACCCCACACTTCCTGTAGCACTTGCCATAGATGTGAGTGTCTAGATTTGATCAAAAATGACTTTTTTCCAATAGTGATGGTGCTGTTTTTTACATCAGTAATGTCCTGACTATACTTTGTGATCAGTTGAATGACACTTTGGTGAATTAAAGTACCAATTTCCTTCTGAAACAGCAAAATCTGAACATTATTCCAATCTTTCGGCCGCCTGTGTGTTTATCTGAGTTCACTGGAATGACTGATGAGAGTTTGAGAGGGCGCTTGTTTAACACCGAGAGCGTGTGTGTTGGGGAGACTGAAACTGAAAGTGCATATAATCTCTTAAACTGTCTCTATCTCTCCACACACCATCTGAGTGTTGTGACTCACGTTACATCAAGTATACTCAGATTTGTGTTTGCATGTTTATTTGTTGTTCGTTTTTATACCCGTTTGCAAACAGTCTTTGTCCTGACTGTACGAGTCAGAATTATTACCGTAATGACTCTTGAAAATGGGCACCTTAATATTGAGGTTCACAATTCGATATAATCTAGATTCGATATTCTAACTCTTAAATGACAGAAAATGTTTCGTTTTTTTATGAAATGTGTGAAATGTATGATATCTCATCAAAATAAAGTTCTTTAATACACAATATAAATGCACAATCTAAAAGCTGAAATAATAAGAGTTTCTTATATACCTGTTTCTGTAAGAAAAGATCAGAAGCAAATAAGCTTTAAAGAGAAATAGTGGGGTACATACTGGCTGATCAGGTGCACAACAAGCAATACAAATACAAAACAAGACCCTGTCTGAAAAGTATGTTGAAAGTGAATTATATTTAATTTATTTAATATTTTGTTATTATTATAATCACAATTTAGCTTTTTAAAAATACAAATATTCTTCATTCTATCAGTTAATATTATATCAAGAAGTTGTGTATGTAATAATGATATGAGCCATCACTGTTTTAAATAATGTGTACAATTTACAAGTAAAAACATATAATAGTGAGTTTACGTTCATTTTTATAACAATCGCTAAAATGGTACTGTCATTGTAAGAGATCAACGAGCGCTTCACAGTGTTCTGGTTCATTAACGAGAGAGAAATCTCTCGGCATCTGTGCTATGTGAGATTAAAAATAATATTTCTTTTTACCTTTCTATCTGACTGTAAAGAACAGAAAGGATATTAAAGACACCTTATTCAATAATAAGTCAAGTGCATGGATTTTATCTTTGGACACACATTACATGGAAGAAATGGTACGTTTTAATTTCAAGCACTTCATCAAAACAAGGTAATTTTCCTGGTGTTTCAGTACTTGAATTTCTAAAAGCTAAATAGAAGCACTTCAAGGACCTTGTGCGAACCCTGTAAACCGTGTAGAAACAAAATCGCTCTAGGGGTAAATATCAAGCGCTAGAAAGGTTATGATGTTTGATGGGTTTTGAAATATCGAGTTTTGCTGCGATATGGTTTGTCCTTTTTTTTTTTGTTTTTGTTTGTTTCACAGTATATAGAAATTCAATATACTGTCCCATCCCTGTCTGAAAGTTTAAATCCGCAAATGCTTCGAATTGCCAATAACTCGGCCTCCAGTGGCCGCAATGTCATACTTCAAAGGCCGAGCAAGTGCTCATTCGTTAGAGTAGCAGTGCATGTATGATTTTGTGCATGATGCAGTTGAATAAAGATCGGGTGTGAATCTAGGCATGATCGACCGATTGCAGATTTAAGACAAAAATTGATCGGTGCACCGCTAAAAATTTATATTTCACTCAAAAATGAAAATTCCATCATTAACTGGGATTCCATCCACAAATCTTTAAGCAAATTTTGGGATATTGCATTAAAAAAAATGCTGAATGGAAACACCAAGATGGAAATAAAATCACCAGATTGTGCATAAAAAACGTATACGCTTGCTTGAGATGGATACGTTTTTCAATTTCCATTTTCATTGTTGATTAAAAACGTGGGACTGGAAACGCTGCTTTATTTGCAAATATTCCGATTTTCCACATGAATTAAATTTGAAACTTTGATGGGAACATGACTATTGACTCACCCATAATTGCATGGACTGAGTTCTATCAATATTCCCAGGTGTTTTTGGATGTATAAATGGGCTATATTGATGGATATCTTTTCCAATGTAGGTGGAGGGTCCATTGGATTTGCTCTCTGTGAGTGGGGTGGAGCAGCTGGAGTCTCTGGGTCTGGAGAGGCTGAAGAACGAGCTGATGGAGCGAGGGATGAAGTGTGGAGGAACACTGCAGGAGCGTGCTGCTCGTCTTTTCTCCGTCAAAGGACTGATTCCAGATCAGATTGATCCTGCGCTCTTAGCCAAACCCAGCAAGGGCAAGAAGAAATAACTTGCTTCTGAACCACAGAATTATTTTTTTCCCATTTCTGTTCTGCTTTCTTTATATTTGGCACATCTTAATTTATTATTATTATTTTTAAGATATGTAATATGGGGGGAGTGGAATTAACACCTAATTACACAAATTTTGGGGGGGAAAGATGGTGTGTGCTAGAATTTGAATTCATGACATCAGCATTTATTTCAGCTGCTTGAACTGTCATGTTGTTTTTTACTCTTAAGTCTCATTTAAGACCTTATCACTTTTTGTTTGTTTTTCTTTTCTTTATAATTTCATTAGTAAAACGGTAACAACATGCGAGACTCAGGCTAACCTTTTTTTGATATGCACAATTTCTTTATGGTTGCATAGTTTAAATAACTATTTTGATTCATACAGTCAATAACAGTTTCATAGAGAAAGTTATGCAACAACTGTGCAAGAGGAACTGGCTGTTTTACATCTGACAGGTTCACATTGCATAATGTCTGAATTTTATGTGTGATCATGTATTTCACTCTCTGTTTTATGGTTGAGTAAAAAATGTATTGCGTTATTTTTTTTGTTATTTCACTGGAGGGTAGGCACATCATATATGGCATTTATGATTCTGAATAGGATAAGATTCATGTTTTGTGTAATCACATGTAAAAATGCCAAATGCAAGGATATGCACCCCCCCTTAACTAAGACTTGGAGTATGGGGGGGTCTGGTTAGCTCAGCGAGTATTGATGCTGTCATGAGTTCGAATCCAGGGCATGCTGAGTGACTCCAGCCAGGTCTCCTAAGCAACCAAATTGGCCCGGTTGCTAGGGAGGGTAGAGTCACATGGGGTAACCTCCTCGTGGTCGTGATTAGTGGTTCTCGCTCTCAATGGTGCGTGTGGTAAGTTGTGTGTGGATCGTGGAGAGTAGCATGAGCCTCCACATGCTGTGAGTCTCCGTGGTGTCATGCACAACATGTCACGTGATAAGATGCGTGGATTGACGGTCTCGGAAGCGGAGGCAACTGAGACCTGTCCTCCGCCACCCGGATTGAGGCGAGTAACCGCGCCACCACGAGGACTTACTAAGTAGTGGGAATTGGGCATTCCAAATTGAGAGAAAAGCATATAAAAAAATTAAAAAAAAGACTTGGAGTATCACATTTAGCACTAGATGGGTCAAGTTTGTCTAGATGTTGCACTGACAAAGCGTTGTCTAAAGTTTAAACTAGTTTTATAACATTACCATAAGACAAACAGCCAGCTAGACAGACAGCAACTTAAAGCAGTTCAATGGCATTTTGTGGGTTTGTTAAAATGTGAATTTTTTAATTAAAGGAATATTCCTGGTTCAATATAAATTACGCTTAATTGACAGCTTTAGTGGCATAATGATTACCACAAAAATGTATTGTCCTATACAAAAAGCTAAAATGTGTGTTCCAGTGAGACACTTAAAGTAGAAGTTAATGGGGGGCCAATCCGTAAACATTAAAATACTCACTGTTTCAAGAGTATAGACAAGACATAATATGTGTGTGTTAACATGATTTTACTGTGATAAAATCACAAACTTACGTTTCTGTATAAAGTTATTGCCAATTGTACAACTTCATTGCCATGACGATGTAATATCATCAAACCCTAAAATGACTGTAAAAATGACTAATTAAAAAAACTTTACAGCTGAAATAATACATGAGTTTTAACAGAGGAATTAATGTAAGAGCTTTTATAAAATGATAAGTTTCACATTTCTGCCTTTAAACTCTCCAAAAATTCGTTAAGCCAACATAATACATTTTAAACCATGACCGTGTATCAGTTCAAAGGCACCCGAATGAAAAGATACAGACTTAACTCAATGAGGCTTGCCATAATACTTGGATGAGCGCTTGTGGGAACTCCGAGACAACAGATGGCACTAATGAGCAGTTCACTTCAAAATATCCACTGAAGGAATTTAGTGTTTTTACATTTACAGTTGTTTGAGGGATCCTGGGTTTCTCGTGTTTTCATCGCTTTAGATAAACTATGATTTAAAAATTAAATGTTCTTCTCTTCGCTTATCTGCTCTCACCGTAATTGACGCTCTGTTAATAGACTCATGGCGTTTCCTCTGCCGCGTCCTCCGGGTCTTCAGCTGCCGCGGCATCTTCTGCGGACTGTAGACTGTCAGCAGGGCGCTGTGAGAGCTGTGCGCTTCAACGGTCAGTCTTCTTTACAATTAATAATAAAGTCTCTTTTGTGTAAGAACAGCGGCTTCCTCAAGAAGGTGTACTTTGTTTTATTGGAGAGCTTTATTGATGATTCTGATGAAACCTGTTCAGGATAACATGTCTTGGTCAAAGTTAACCCCATATCAATACAACATATACCCAGCACATGCACATCACCCAGACGTCTACTTGATGTGTTTACATCTGGAAGATGTATTTTTTGTCTGAAAGGCGTATGTCAATAAGACATTCAGCAGATGCTTTTGAGACGTTTATGATTTAGAATGTTTATAAATATGATGTTTCTAAAATGTTTATCAGATGTTAATTAGAATGCGATGCTTTCCAGATTAAAATATCTAAATCAGACATCTCAGAGATGTACAGCACATGACATGAGCTACAGTTGAAGTCAGAAGTTTACATACACTTAAGTTAAAGTCATTAAAACTCATTTTTTAACCACTTTACAGACAGATTGTTTCACTTTTAATAGACTATATCACAATTCCAGTGGGTCAGAAGTTTACATACACTAAGTTAACTGTGCCTTTAAGCAACTTGGAAAATTCCAGAAAATGATGTCAAGCCTTTAGACAATTAGCCAATTAGCTTCTGATAGGAGGTGTACTAAATTGGAGGTGTACCTGTGGATGTATTTTAAGGCCTATCTTCAAACTCAGTGCCTCTTTGCATCATGGGAAAATCTAAAGAAATCAGCCAAGACCTCAGAAAAAAAAAAATGCTGGACCTCCACAAGTCTGGTTCATCCTTGGGAGCAATTTCCAAATGCCTGAAGATACCACGTTCATCTGTACAAACAATAGTACACAAGTATAAACACCATGGGACCACACAGCCATCATACCACTCAGGAAGGAGACGCATTCTGTCTCCTAGAGATGAACGTAGTTTAGTGTGAAAGTGCAAATTAATCCCAGAACAACAGCAAAGGACCTTGTGAAGATGCTGGAGGAAACAGGTAGACAAGTATCTATATCCACAGTAAAAACGAGTCCTATATCCTGAAAGGCTGCTCAGCAAGGAAGAAGCCACTGCTGCAAAACCACCATAAAAAAGCCAGACTACAGTTTGCAAGTGCACATGGGGACAAAGATCTTACTTTCTTGAGAAATGTCCTCTGGTCTAACGAAACAAAAATTGTACTGTTTGGCCATAATGACCATCGTTATGTTTGGAGGAAAAATGGTGAGGCTTGCAAGCCGAAGAACACCATCCCAACCGTGAAGAATGGGGGTGGCAGCATCATGTTGTGGGGGTGCTTTGCTGCAGGAGGGACTGGTGCACTTCACTAAATAATCTCCGCAAAAAAAGAAATGTCCCTTTTTCAGGACACTGTATATTAAAGATAATTTTGTAAAAATCCAAATAACTTTACAGATCTTTATTGTAAAGGGTTTAAACAATGTTTGTCATGCTTGTTCAATGAACCATAAACAATTAATGAACATGCACCTGTGGAACGGTTGTTAAGACACTAACAGCTTACAGACGGTAGGCAGTTAAGGTCACAGTTATAAAAACTAAAAAGACCTTTCTACTGACTCTGAAAAACACCAAAAGAAAGATGCCCAGGGTCCCTGCTCATCTGCGTGAATGTGCCTTAGGCATGCTGCATGGAGGCATGAGGACTGCAGATGTGGCCAGGGCGATAAATTGCAATGTCCATACTGTGAGATGCCTAAGACAGCGCTACAGGGAGACGGAAAGACAGCCGATCATCCTCACAGTGGCGACCATGTGTAACAACACCTGCACAGGATCGGTACATCTGAATATCACACCTGCGGGACAGGTACAGGATGGCAACAACAACTGCCTGAGTTACACCAGGAATGCACAATCCCTCCATCAGTGCTCAGACTGTTCGCAATAGGCTGAGAGAGGCTGGACTGAGGGCTTGTAGGCCTGTTGTAAGGCAGGTCTTTACCAGACATCACCGGCAACAACGTTGCCTATGGACACAAACCCACCTTCGCTGGACCAGACAGGACTGGCAAAAAGTGCTCTTCACTGACGAGTCACGGTTTTGTCTCATCAGGGGTGATGGTCGGACTTGCGTTTATCGTCGAAGGAATGAGCGTTACACCGAGGCCTGTACTCTGGAGCGGGATCGATTTGGAGGTGGAGGGTCCGTCATGGTCTGGGGTGGTGTGTCGCAGCATCATCGGACTGAGCTTGTTGTCATTGCAGGCAATCTCAACGCTGTGCGTTACAGGGAAGACATCCTCCTCCCTCATGTGGTACCCTTCCTGCAGGCTCATCCTGATATGACCCTCCAGCATGACAATGCCACCAGCCATACTGCTCGTTCTGTGCGTGATTTCCTGCAAGACAGGAATGTCAGTGTTCTGCCATGGCCAGTGAAGAGCCCGGATCTCAATCCCATTGAGTACGTCTGGGACCTGTTGGATCGGAGGGTGAGGGCTAGGGCCATTCCCCCCAGAAATGTCCGGGAACTTGCAAGTGCCTTGGTGGAAGAGTGGGGTAACATCTCACAACAAGAACTGGCAAATCTGGTGCAGTCCATGAGGAGGAGATGCACTGCAGTACTTAATGCAGCTGGTGGCCACACCAGATACTGCCTGTTACTTTTGATTTTGACCCTTTGTTCAGGGACACATTATTCCATTTCTGTTAGTCACATGTGTGTGAAACTTGTTCAGTATATGTCTTGGTTGTTTAATCTTTTTATGTCCTTACAAATATTTACACATGTTAAGTTTGCTGAAAATAAAAGCAGTTGAAAGTGAGAGGACGATTCTTTTTTTGTATAGATGACATCATGAGGATGGAAAATGATGTGGATATATTGAAGCAACATCTCAAGACATCAGCCAGGAAGTTAAAGCTCAGTCGCAAATGGGTCTTCCAAATGGACAGTGACCCCAAGCATACCTCCAAAGTTGTGGCAAAATGTCTTAAGGACAACAAAGTCAAGGTATTGGAGTGGCCATCACAAAGCCCTGACCTCAATCCGATAGGAACATTTGTGGGCAGAACTGAAAAAGCGTGTGCGAGCAAGGAGGTCTACAAACCTGACTCAGTTACACCAGTTCTGTCTGGAGGAATGGGACAAAATTCCAGCAACTTATTGTGAGAAGCTTGTGGAAGGATACCCAAAACATTTGACCCAAGTTAAACAATTTAAAGGCAATGCCCTTTATATGGACATATTTCACATTCTTAAAATAAAGTAGTGATCCTAACTGACCTAAGACAGGTAATGTTTTCAATGATTAAATGTCAGGAATTGTGAAAAACTGAGTTTAAATGTATTTGACTAAAGTGTTTGTAAACTTCTGACTTCAGCTGTATATGGGTAGCTACAATGTCCAATTTTTAATAGGCCTGTTTCATATTAATTGCCATTCTGCCCAAATATTCTTTTTTATGACCATTAATTAAATCTTAAAGTCAGACTTCATGTAATGCTGTAGATGCGAGCTTCAGTGAGGATACATGGTAATCACTTATTCATCTATTCCCTTCCAGCCGATGGGAATTATCTGTTGACGTGTGGTGGGGATAAATCTCTGAAGCTGTGGAGTGTCAGTCGTGGGACTCTACTGAAGACTTACACCGGTCACGGATATGAGGTGCTGGATGCGGATGGGTGCGTGTTTATGTTATATACTGTATTATGAAGAAGTATCATAGTTGTCCTGATTTGGTTTTGTATTAAACACATCAGTCTTTGTGTTTGCAGCTCTTTTGACAACAGTCAGCTGTGCTCGTGCAGTTCGGATAAGACTGTCATTCTCTGGGATGTGGCGACTGGGCAGGTGACACGCAAACTCCGTGGACACGCTGGGGTAAGAACACCACTGAGACGACATCCATTTCAAAACTTACAATGGTTATCTTGGTAACCTGCCGGAACACTGTAGTTACACCTCATTTGGAATAATCCGGATTTAACATAAAAGCAAGAGTATTGAATCTTGCTTAAGAACCTTTTTCTGCACGCTTAAGTACGCAACTTAGTAAATGAGACCAATTAACTGTAGTAACTATGGCATTTTGGTGGAAACTGGTTAAATATGGTACTTTATAGTACCAAATATATTTTTAATAATTTATGTTTGTGATGTTTTCATTAAAAATGTCTTATATTTCCAGTGTTGTGCTTGTTCCCTAGAAAGTGAACTGTGTGCAGTTTAATGAAGAGGCTACTGTAGTGCTGTCAGGTGGGTCAGCCTAGACAAAATATCAACAGTCCAATCATAACCTAAGTATCTTCACCTGTAAAGCTGTTTTATTGTGTTCTTAGTAGATATTGTTATGTTTCAGGCTCCATTGATGGTACAGTACGTTGTTGGGATACTAGATCCAGACGGATGGAGCCAATTCAGATTCTGGATGAGGCTCGAGATGGCATCAGCAGTCTGAAGGTGTCTGAGCATGAGCTATTGACCGGGTCAGAGCCAAAATAAACTAATTTATTTTGTGTCTGTGCCATATAACAAATATATATATGATATCAGTTTATAAGGTAATCTGAAGTGTGGAACTGTGAAAGTGACTATTTTGATATGCATCAGGTCTGTTGATGGCAGAGTGAGGCGTTATGACCTAAGAATGGGGCAACTTCATGTCGATTTCATTGGAAGTAAGTATTTCATCTATCACATATGTCAAAAAATTTTTTTTTACAAAAACAATATGTTTGTCACATGCCTTTTGTGTGTCCATGTGTTTGACAGGTCCTATCACTTGTGTGTGTTTCAGTCGGGACGGGCAGTGCACCCTAAGCTCCTGTTTGGACTCCACTGTGCGTCTGCTGGACAAAAGCTCAGGAGAAATGCTAGGAGAGTATGTTCAAAACAGATCAAACTACTAAGTTGATTCTTCTTTTTTTTTATTTGAAACCTTCTCTTTATTGAGTTTTTGCTTTTGGTACAGAGTAGGGATGTAGACGGTTAACCAGTTAACGGAATAACCAGCATTAACAATTTGCTCGACCAATAATATCGGTTAAAAATTAACCGAGAGGTTAATTCAAGAAATAACAGAGACCTAATTTGATGGGTTTTACATGTAGGGAATGTTATGTACACACGAGGGCACTGTTAACACACAGACCACTGTCTTCCTCTCAGTTGAATGACAAGGAAAAATTAAGCATGCACTGTTTCATCCGTGTTTCATCCATGAAGACATGTTGCAAATTTTAAAATAGGACTTTAAAATTTAGTAGTAGCACATGTAGAGTGCTGTTCCATATAAAAACAAATATCTGCAAGCCTTGACTTCCAAGAGTATATGTTTATTAGCCCCCGCATATGTTGTACGGGTCGGGAGACGGGAGTGCGATGCGTGGCTGGACTTCAGTGCTTTCAGTGCTGTTTTTATTCTTCCATCATTTTTATTTTTTTATATTTTTTAAAATAATTTTATCTTATAAAGATATTTGGAATGCCCAATTCCCACTTGTTAGTAAGTCCTCGTGGTGGTGCGGTTACTCACCTCAATCTGGGTGTTGGAGGACAAGTCTCAGTTGCCTCCGCTTCTGAGACCGTCAATCCACGCATCTTATCACGTGACTCGTTGTGCATGACACCACGGAGACTCACAGCATGTGGAGGCTCATGCTACTCTCCACGATCCACGCACAACTTACCACACGCCCCATTGAGAGCGAGAACCACTAATCACGACCACGAGGAGGTTACCCCATGTGACTCTACCCTCCCTAGCAACCGGGCCAATTTGGTTGCTTAGGAGACCTGGCTGGAGTCAAGCAGCACACCCTGGATTCGAACTCACGACTCCAGGTGTGATAGTCAGCGTCAATACTTGCTGAGATACCCAGGCCTCTTATTCTTCCATTATTAAACTGCCGAGTTAAGAAGTAAATATACGGTTGTTCATTCAAATGTTGATGTATTGCTAAATAAGCTCATCTGTCATGTGAGCCTGTTTTGTTTCATTCAATATAGACTTGTTGAAAAAAATATAACGTCATGCCTCTTTTTTTTTATTCATGACTTATCGGTTAACCAATTAATAACCGGTGAATACTGGCGGTTACTCGGTTAAAAGAATAGTACAGAGCATAGCTATTATAAATGAATGCTAAAAACTAGATAGGTAAAGTTTGATGTTGGCTTGACAAAACTTTTTCTGAAAGTTTAAACTAGTTTTATAATTTTGAAGTTTTATAGATATACAGACATTACAGTAAGGCAAACAGCTAGTTAGGTAGTCAGACACTGTCACATACACTGCTTGGCACAAAAAAAGTTGCATACTCTTAATATTTCATTGGACCACTTTTAGCTTTGATTACGGCGTGCATTTGTCATAGCATTGTTTTGACAACCTTATGCAACCTCACAACATTTATTTCCATCCAGAGCTCCATTAATTTTTGGCCGAGATCTTGTATTGATGACGGGAGAGTCGAACCACTCCGTAAAGTCTTCTCTAGCACATCCTAAAGACTTTCAATGGGGTTAAGGTCAGGACTCTGTGGTGGCCAGTTCATGTGTGAAAATGATTCCTCATGCTCCCTGAATCACTCTTTCACAATTTGAGCCCGATGAATCTTGGCATTGTCATCCTGGAATATGCCCGTGCCATCAGGGAAGAAAAAATCCATTGATGGGATAACCTGGTCATTCAGTACATTCAGGTAGTCAGCTGACTTCATTTTATTACCGCATAACGTTGCTGAGCCTAAACTTGACCAACTGAAGCAAGCACAGATCATAACACTGCCTCCAGAGGCTTGTACACTGGGCATTATGCATGATGGGGGCAGTATGCACTTCTCTTCTTACCCTGACGTGCCCATCACTTTGGAATAGGGTAAATCTGGACTCATCAAACCAAATGACCTTTTTCCATCACTCCACAGTCCAGTCTTTATGCTCCCGTGATCTCTGATCACGATCATTCAAGATTATTTCTTCCACAAATCTGATGTTTCATCACTATCCTTCCAGGTTTTAATAATGCGTTGGACAGTTCTTAACCCAATTCCAGTGATTTCAGCAATCTCATTAGTTGTTTTCCTTGTTTGATGCAGGCCAGTAATTTGCCCCTTCTGAAACACAGTAACATCTTTTCCATGACCATGGGATTCGTCTTCTGACATGATTGTTTAAGAAATGAGAAGCTGCACACCTCATCAGGGTTAAAAGAATTGTTGCCAGCTGAAACATTAATCACTGTAATAATGATCCAGTCATAGGCTCTTAAGTATTTGCTTATTTAAATCCAAATGGCGACTTTATTTTTGGTCAGGCAGTGTAGATAGTCAGATAAACCATCATATAGATAGATAGATAGAGAAAAATAGGGAGATCAACTTACAGTAGATGCAGTAGATTTGTGGGTTTGTTTACATTTGAATTTTTGACAGTTGGAGTTTGAATTAACAAACATTCCATTGGCCCATTTGAACATTTCCGTTAATGCAAGTCTTTAAAAATGTTCAGATGTTTGATTGTCCTTTATGCGAAAACCATAAGTCCACTCAGTTAGAAAAGACACATCGCACTTCTCCAGAACAGTGTGAAGGTCTGTGCCTAGTTTGATGGATGTAGCTGGAAAGCTCTAGGAGGAGTTAGGGTTAGAATGTTTGGTCTCTGTTTACGGATTTTGAAAAAACCCTAAACAAAGTTTGTAGAATAACAGTTTGTTGATTTCATCAATCCAGCATAATTACATGTCCTTTTGGGTGGATTTTTTCACATATTCTGCTTTTAAGCCTCAAGTATCTCTTCTATGTACATTTTATCATATGTATTTGTCTGTGGTTCCCGTTCACAGGTACACTGGCCATGTAAATAAAGGCTATAAGCTTGACTGCTGTTTGTCTGAAAAAGATACACATGTATTAAGCTGTTCAGAGGATGGCCATGTTTACTACTGGGATCTGGTGGAGGTGAGAAGAATTTCAAGTTAGATGAATAGAGAGCCAGAATATGACCAATACTATGACAAACGAGTATAATGTAAGCATATTTAATAATTATCATCCTGTAATCTCCCCCTTTAGGGTTCCTTGACTTTAAAGTTGCCTGTTGGGAAAGCTGTCGTCCAGTCACTGTCCTTTCACCCAACGGAGCCCCTACTTTTGACTGCTATGGAGGGACGTGTTCAAGTATGGGGGGCAGAGTCAGATGAAGAGGCCGTGGAAGATGTCAAACAGAGTTGAATACCAAACACAAGCGCAGGACTCACTTTAATGAGAACAAATATGAATCATTATTTTGTCGGAGCTGGGATTGTATTAATTTTGTTTTGTACGCTAAAACTAACAGATAATAAAGTGTTTCTTAAAAATAAGTACTGGTAAAGACTACTCTTTTAATTGCGATATTTAATTGCTACAAATGTCTAGAATTGGCAAATATTTACAAAAACTATTAACAAAGTTATTTTTCTGTAGAATATCTTCAGAAATGGTATTTGGGATTTTTTTTTAGCTATTATTTTTGGATCTATGTTGTATGTTAGCAGACAATTACAGTTCAGCATTCAGCACAGAATGAAACGACAAACTTTCGGTTGTATTTTTAATCAGAGCTGTACTCAAGGCACACAAAATATAAAAAGATTAACAATAATTTAATAGGCATTTAAAAATGGGTTTCAAATAAATAAATAATTTATAATACATAAATAAAGTTCCATTTTTGGTTCGGATTGGACAATTCTTCGGAACAAGTGATCATTCTCACTTAAAAACTCGAAAATGGGGTTCTCAAACATGTCATTGTGTTGTCAGAAACCAAAATTGAACATTTCAAACCTGAATGTTCTGACAATGTCAAAAGAAATATCAGCCAAATAGGCCATGTCGTCAAAGAAAAAAACACGTACAACATTATACATATCAATACATACACATTATTACAATCAAAACCTTAGGAATGTGAGCCATTGTCTTCCTGAATTAGTGTATTTAAAACAGCCGTTTGTTTAAATTCAAAATCAGCTTATTGTCTCTAAACCAATAGGATAAGCAAATAGTTGAAGAGCTTGACTGGCAACCCTTGTCCCTACCCCATACAGACACATGCAGCGGCAGCGAGTTTCTCCACTTTGTGCCAGCGGTGGTTGTTGTCAAGGAAGGCCATGTCTTCATGGTGAGTGGGGCGACAGCAGGGCTGGTGATGCCAGTGGCCGGTGTATTTCAGGACGCCACTCAGCAGCAGGTTGGTGAGTGTCAGATCGTGGTTGGTGGCAAGGCGAGGGCAGGTCCCGCTGCAGTACTTAAACAGCACCGTCTCGTCCGAGTCGTAGCCCAGCCCGAGTTCTCGCACCTGAAGGAGGATGGAGTGCAGAGCGCATGGGGACTCAACACTGCGGGGCAACCGCACCACCCTTTTCAAGTGCCTCTCAGAGCCCTCCTTTTCTTCACTCTCACCTCCTCTTTTCTCTTCATCACGGAGTTCCGACTTTGGGGAGTCAGTCTTACCTTGGTCTTCTGAAAAAGACAACAAAAACTAACTTTTTTTTGAAGATAATGTGAGTGGTACTTGCCTGGCAAAACTCTGCACCTCCATGCTAGCGTGTTGTAGGTGGTTGTCAGGGTGTTAAGATGCAGTTGCTGTGGTGTTTTGGGTGGTTGCTTACTGGCCTGATATCTTGGTCCCTAATTATAGCTCTGGTCTCTACTTTAAGTCTGTTTTATCGTCCACAGGTTGAACTGTAAATATGATTGCTTAAAAAAGTACTATCACACTTTACCTTTACAAACTGATCTCAGGTATCATTCACGTCTGCAGCACAAACAGTATGGGAGGAGTTAAGCTCAAATTTAATAAATTATGGTGAGGTGTTTGTTCAAATCCCTGACCCTAACCCTAAGTATGAGCAATAGTTACTAAATGGTTCGGATACCAAACTCTTTAACATTTGAAACAGGTATGTAGTTGCTTTAGATAAGTGATGCTCAAGAATCCTCTAATAAATCTACAGAAAGTTTGTTTCCCTATACCCAAAGGTCATGACCTCCAGCCTTACCTAGTAGTGCCCTGAGCCAATGTCCTTCTCCTGCTTGAACGCAAAACAGCAGAACGGTGATCTTAAGCAATGAACGCATCATTGTTCATCACCTCTTTTCTCTTGTTGTCTTCTTCAGGATGAGAGCATAGGTGTTGCTAAGACACGACATAGCCACCGTCTCTTTTATAGCCATCTAAGCGGGTCAGAGCTTTTGGGGCGGAGGGGATGATGGGGTGCGGCCAGGATGGGAGGGAGGTGGAATAACCCCTTTGTTGCCGGTCTCTCACCTGGTCTCATGACTATGATTGGAGGCAACTTTATTTATTTGTAATTTTTGGTCAAAAGGCCAGGCATAGGGATAATGTTGTAGAGAATGGATAAGACTATGTAAAATAGGGGTAAATTGCTTAAAGCTGTGGGTTATTTCAAGCCAGACTGGGGAAGACATGTCTTGAGGTCAAGCTGACATACGTGGAGTTGACCAATAGCAAGGGTCACATTTTTGGCACTTGGGAATGTTGGAAAAACTGATTAATTGATGTTATGGCACATCACTGAACTATACATATACATTGAACTGTAATGTACATAATATAGAAAAGTGGCATTAGGGAACAAGGAAAAGTAAGGGTTAACTGCATGAAGGATGGAAGATCATAATTAAAAAGAACTAAATAGATGACAGAAGTTATTTACAGAAGAAATTCCAAGAAGAATGTCTGTCTTCTGAAACATAAATTTGAGGATTTAAAGAAAATGTGATTTATTTATTTAATTTTTTCTTCATTCCTTATGTAACTATGAAGACAAGAATCCTGCAATGCTGGAGGAATCAGTGAATACACATGGCTTACGGGAATATCTCAGCTAAGACAGTAACAGAAACTCACAGAAAAAGTTTACTGTTAAATTTAAAAGGTGATATTTAGAGTGCTTTTTAGTTTATTTATTTTATTTTTTTTAAGACATCACTTGTCATGTGCTCAAGATCATGATGGTACAGGCTTCTTATTAGAAAGAGAATGCAATACTGATAATTCAACAAATACCTCCTTAATATAATTTATTACAAAATGATGTTAACAGGGCTGACATTTTAAGCTTCATGTATGATGATGTCATTTGGAAAGAATTCTAATTTGCAGATAACTATGTTTGGAGAAATTTGTTGTTACATGGATATATACTGTTTTATTTATTATAATTTTTTCTAAACCTTTTAATTAAGTTAAAATTTAATTTTAGTCTAAAATCAACAGTGATTCTTAAATTCAGTGCAGTTGCACTGTAAAAAAAGCAAACAATTCTGTTAAATTTACCGTAAAATAATACAGTAACCATCTTTCAGGCATTACCAGATGTCATTTTGATGCCTGCATATTTTACGGTACACTACAGTTTATAATATTTATTTATATAAACTTAATATACTAACCTTGCCGAACTATAAAAATCTGCTTTTCATTTTAAAATGTATTGTTAAACACTGTAGTAACAACACAAGGCAACATGATGACATATAGTCATCTCTTCCAGGAGCAATGACCAACACAGATTTTATGTTTACCCACATAAACACAAAACATCATCAGGGCAACAACACATTTGACTCTAAAATAATGCAATAAACATTAACTTAACATCATAAAAATAACATAGAACACCCCAATGTACATAACTGATACCACAAATAAGAAGAAACATAACTATTTCCATAAAATATAATGAAATGTAATGGGTGACGCAGGCAATGGCAATTGTTTTTCACCTTAATATTAACAATAGTTTACCATAAAAGTACATGTACTGTATTCCTTTGTTAAACATAAAAAACAGTTTTGTCATTGTATACATTTTGCATAAAAAAACGTCATATTTTACTGTAAAAATACATGTATTGTCTTGTTAAATATATTATAATTTTTTACCATTAAAGCCGAAACATACTCTACTCAAGTACGTGAATGCAGATGTGAGCGCTTGGCCACCAAAATGCCAACTCGTGATCCGCTGAACATGCTTAACGTGTGTTCTTGCGTTATGGCTGAGACATACTGTACTCTTTGCGTTTTGAAACGTGTCAGACGGCAATTCATACCTTAACGCAACGACGTGTTGCATTGTCAACGTTGCCGCAAGGGGCGCTATAGCGAGATTAGTGTGAACTTATTTTAAAATTGACTGGAAAACATTTTTTTAACCTCACTCAATCCAATCTCTGCTTTCATTTAGGAGTTTTTGTTAAAAACATAATTGATTTTCATAATTTTAAAGAAAAAAGAATGCAAAAATATTACAGTAAAAAACATTTATGGTTAACAAGGTGGTTACCTTAAGGGCCGAAACATACTCTACACAAGTACGTTAACGCAGAGGCATCGTGCAACGCAAGCTTGATTTCACGTGTTGTTGCGTACGCATTGCACTCTTAACGTTGCCACAAGGGGCGCTATAGTGAGATTAGTGTGAACTGTCCACTTCTACAGTGAGTTTTGTCTTTCAACTCAACTACTGTCATCTTCATGTAGGCCAGAGACAGAGCAGGACTGCTCTCTTGTCCCCAGACACATATGGGAAAGAGTGAACTTCATGCATAAGACAGAATGGATTTGAAATAGCGATTTGTCTCGCTGGTGAAATGAAAGTATGATTCATTCCTTTTTTGATTCCTTCGTTCCTCACTCCTATTTGACTCCCAAGTTCAACTGAAATATGATTCATAACTTGCATGAACTGTGGAGATGATGAAAGTGATAAAGTTTAGAGGAAGAGAGGGATTAATCTAGCATCATTTTGTCATTATTACCATATATTATCAATTAAATTAATCTATTTAGTTTTTTAAATTATTTTTAAAAAGTGATGCCGTACAGTAGACCTGTTGCAGTGTTCTTGTTTGGTTTGTTTTTCATATGGTTTCTGTGTAAATTAGGCCACAAAAATTAAAATAAAATGATAATTGCAAATGGAATTTAATTGAATGAATGATGAATAATCAAGAGAAGGGGCAGGATTTGGATACAGTGGGGGATATGATAGCCCTTCTGGCATGTTCTGACAGAGGAATTCAAAACTGTCTGAATCTCATATCAAAGTCACAGATTGAAAAAACACTCTAACACTTGCACACTGTAAAACACATGGTGACATGGGAAGGAGATGTGGACTTGCAGCCCATCAGATGGAAAGAGCTTTGTCTGTCTGATACAAATCACAAGAGCTCACCTATGCATGCTCCTTTGGATTTATTCTTAAAGTCTCAGCATTCCTTATTCATTGTTTTCTGATAAGACTAAGAAAAGTCAGTAAAGGCAAGACATCACAAAACGGTGCAGAACTGTATTGTGAGAGTATAACGGCTCTTAAAATCTGAACCGCACTGAACACCTTTGTGTGGCCTTTAGTTGGGAAACATCATTGGACCACACCACATTATTTATAGTCAACGTTCTTATGCTTTGTGCTAAAAACAGTATTATATTCTATAAATTATTTTCCCCATAACAGAGTTGAACTATTGAGCTTGATGAGAGCAAAAACCACGGACATGATAAAGCCTATTAGACAACCCCATTCTCCCCCCTTGCGCACTCTATTAATATCCTATTATTAAAGACAAGAAGTATAATATCACTTTGCTGAGTTTGGAATGTTATACTGGATTTCTGCCTGAATTTTACATACTAAAAAGCTTCCTTGGTCCCACTTTATTTTAGGTGTCTGGTGCAGGCTGATCCAGCAGATGGAAAATAACTCCAATAACTCAGATGATTTGTAGAAGGAATAAAAATGTTATTCGGTCAAATTTAAGTAATGAAATAAAATCAGTTATAATGAACACTGAATAAATGCAAAAATAATAAAGAAATACATTTTGAATATTTAGACAATAGGTCTAAATAACTATTAAACTAAGTCTATAGTATGTTGTCTCATCTAATGAACATAAAGTACATAAAAGAAAGGATTAAGATAGACTGAGGCCTCAGAGATGTAGTCTTTGCAGAGAGCGAAGAGAGAAGAACTGAAAAGATTTTTGTCCGCACCTATATAATACAATTCCGCATGTGAGCTTGGTTTATCTCAATGTTTTTGTTGTGACATTCAAGTCCTAAAACTGCATAAGCAGTATTATTTTAGACATAACAGTTTTTATAATAACCTTAACTAATACTAGAACATTAATAATGTCTGCATACATGACTGCATAGATAAATAAATATATAAAGAATGGATATATGAATATTGCTTAATAGTGGATTATAATTGATTACAAGCATAATATCATATAAGCAAAGTATAAAATAAAGAAAATCGCCTGTCCACATGCATCAGTGTCTTTAACTACTATGTACTTACATTAAAATACACTCACTGATTGCTATATTAGGAACACTATGGTACCTATACATCTGCTGTTGTAGCCCATCCGCCTCAAGGTTCGATGTGTTGTGCATTCTGAGATGCTAATTCTGCTCATCACAATTGTACAGAGTGGTTATCTGAGTTACCGTAGACTTTCTGTCAGCTCGAAGCAGTCTGGCCATTCTCTGTTGACCTCTCTCATTAACAAGACATTTCAGTCCACAGAACTGCTGCTCACTGGATGATTCTGAGTAAATTCTTGAGACTGTTGTGTGTGAAAATCCCAGAAGATCAGCAGTTACAGAAATACTCAAACCAGCCCGTCTGGCACCAACAATCATGCCACGGTCCAAATCACATTTTTCCCCATTCTGATGGTTGATGTGAACATTAACTGAAGCTCCTGACCTGTATCTGCATGATTTTATGCACTGCACTGCTGCCACACGGTTGGCAGATTAGATAATCGCATACCCAATACCCAATAATGTGCTCAGTGAGTGTACATACAATACAATATATTTGTTCTGTAACTCCATGTTGTTCTGCAAAATTCTCACAAGATTCACATTTGCTGCTACTGAGGTTGAGGTATGGGTAGGGTTAGGGGTAGGATTAGGGTTAGAGGAAGGGTAGCGTTAAGTTTAGGGTTTGGAGGTCAGGTTAACATGGCAACTACAGATGTAATTAAATGCCGGTACTTTAAATTTAAGTACAATAATGCGACATACAGTATGTACATAATAAGTAGATTGTATCAAATGCTGAAGTACATAGTAGTTTAAGACACCTAATATAAAGTGGGTCCACTTCATTTACCTACATGTAGTGTATGCAGAGAGACTAAACGCATAATTAGCCTATTTCCCTGTATTTGAGCTGTTGTTTAAAATTGTAATTTTAAAATTAAAAAGTTGTTTAAATTGTTGTTTAAATGATTAACACATATTGTTAACATCTTGTGGCTATACTTTTGAATAGTGAGTATTTTAACGTTTACGGATTGTCTCCATTCCCCACATTAACTTATACTGAACCCAGAATATTCTTTTAACTAGCTTGGACCAGCAGGTAAATTCATGCTGGGCTAAGCAAGTCCGTAATTTTCAGCAGTGCAATTTCTGACCACAAGAGTAATAATCCCATTGAATGACAGAGAGACAGAGAAGATTCTATGATGTTGGAATGGTGTGAGGGGACGAGACATGATGAAGGAGGCTGGAGCTTCTAGTGCACTGGTCAGATTTACAGCATAAACAGCTCTTGCTTGGCGAGTTTGAGATTCCCCACTAATTCCCACAGAATGCTTCCTAACACTGGAACGCTGCTCCTGCATTCCTGCCCGGAGTAGACGAGCCCTATATGGGCCGGGCGGGAGGACTGCCGCTGCCGGAATGCACTGCCAAATGCACCACTGCTGAATGACCCCTATCTAAAACACTTTACAAATGCACAGTAGAGCATATAACACACTTTAGTCTTTATCTCATATGTTTATTCACAAATATTCCAGTTTGGGCTGTAGGGGACTACGCCTTCATGGAGTTTTCCTCTCCCAGCATGCTTTAAAATACCTTAATATTTTGTATATACTCCACTCTAGTGACCTGCAGCTGAGATGTCTAGCCTATATTTATTAACTGAGAGGCAAATGCTGTGAATTTACAGCTAATTTCGAACCTTTCTTTGTAATTAAGCCATTATTGTGCAGGGCTGCATCCCAAAAGCATCGAAAGCCTAAGTAGTTTGTAGAAACTATTGGCGCCAGTGGTCTCTAAAATCAACTTAAGCTTGCGATGCTTTTGGGATATGCAGCCCAGATTGGGAATTTATTTCACTTATTTAATTCTATGTATCGACATAAATTAATTTACACAATGTGTATTTTTATATGGTTAAAAATGCCACTGAAATTTCAAAAGTACAACTTATCTGCATTAAGAGGTTTCAGAATGTAATTGCAGAACTGCAATAAATAGACTCCAAAAGGATTATTTATTTTTTTGAAATCATTTTTAAAACCTACACATGGATTGCAAAAACCCTTGCTTATTCAAGTCTCATCCTGACCACCTGCATGCACATTCACAGAAGACTAGAGATGTTCCACTAGTCCTCATGAAGGGTAAATGCCCATCTGCCAGTGAAATCCCAACTGGCAAACATGCCATGGTTATTCTGAGTGAATGTGAGCCAATAGATCATTGGATGTTATTTATGGCTCCCTACTGTGCCAGACATAAAGAAGTTTTCCATTTTTGAGGGTTTCCCCAGTGTTCATTAGATTTTTGATCTATTTAGATTTTTGATTAGATTGGCTCTTTATATTAAGGATAACTAGAATGCCTACATGATTAAGCTATTGTAAAACACTGAAGTGAATATTTTGTAAATAGAAAAGGTTTTAATGTAGTTTTACTAAAGTTTCTTTTGTAAATTTGTTCTTTTGCACAAATTCTGCTGTACTGCATGTTATAATAAATTCTAAAGCATATATACAATTTACAAGGTAATTTTGCTGGATATAATGACATTGAGTATTGCCTCAGAACAACAGGGAGCGCTAATTTCTCACCCTCTGTTTGTAGGAGCAGAGGCATCATTGATTTCATGAACTAGTCCTAAATCCATGATCTGCTCGTGTTTATAACATTCTGTGTGCAGTTTTTAAAAGCAGTTCTGTAATAGATACATTTATGTGCATTGTGTATTCTTTTTATACTTATCCACCTAAAACATTTCTGGTCCAGTTATTTGACTGGATGAACGGGTCCCAAAAGTTCTGATATTTAGCACTGGAAAGTTTCATTCCTTGAATTACTCCTCTTCACTGTTTGATTGTTTATCCTGCTTTGGCTTCTTCTGGAACTGTTTTCATTGGTGGAGCAAAAATTAATAAAATAGCTGGCCACACTAAGTCTGAAATGACAGTTACTCAAAATGATATATATGTATATATCCAGGGTTATGAGGGTTACTTTTGAGATGTATTCCAATACAGATTACAGAATACATGCTGTTAAATGTAATTTGTAATGTATTTCGTTAGATTACTCAAGGTCAGTAATGTAATCTAAATACTTTGGATTACTTCTTCAGCACTGGTAGATTTTTTCACTTGTTTTGACTATAAAAACTCTGCCAGTACAGTAAGACAAAATACACATGTTAAAAATACATTCTCTGAAAAACCCAAATATCTTATGCAGTGTTGTTTCTAAAACAAGATTAATCAAACTGATCTTGTTTTAAAGATTTTTAGATATTTTTACAGGAAAACAATACAAAAATTATTATCAAGAATATGATTTTTGCCCTAATATCAAAGATCTTACTAGAAAAAAAGAAATTATGATCTAATGTGAATTTTCTTGATAAAAATATGATCGTGTCTGGTAACATGTGCATGTAAAATGGCTAGAAATAGCATTTTAACTTAGCGTAAAGCTGCCAATTTACACAAGGTTTATTTGTATTTCTTGTGCTCCAAACTTACTTCAAACGTACTTCTCTGTCTGCTCGTATGAATGTAACACATCATAAGAAAGTGTTTCACCGCTGTTCAAATGCACTTTGGATCACATCATTTATATGTATAAATGTTTTCATCTGAAAGGACTAAATATTAAATTAAACAAATTACAATAAGATGCAAAGATTTAGAATGTTTGTAAATCTGCTCTTTCTAAGATATTTAGCAGATATTAAAAAGAATGTGATACAGACATTAACAGAGGTACGTGCGCTATCTTGCGGTGTTGCGATATTCAGCCGCGATATTGATAATGATATTCAGCACAATGGCACCCTTGCTCTTCTGATAATGCTTAAATCTACATTATTGACCTTATTCATGGTAGAGCCATCACATCAGGCTGTGAGGGATAGACTTACCATCTCTTCAATGACACGCAGGGTATAAAGCTGTAAAAAGCTCCTTGATCAAATCTGATTTTCCACAACTCATGTTGTCTGGAGTTTTTTGTCTGCTGAATGTTCTTAGTAAGATATTTTTTCAATGTTTTGTCCGTGGAACGATTAAAAAACAGAGAGTACATCTATCCCTCACAGCCTTGTTGTCATTCCTATTAAAAATCAAAGATAGCGCTGCTGTGAATAAGGTCTATACCACATGTCTGTTGAATGCTTGATTCTGATTGGCTGATGGGCGTTCTAAGGTGTGCAATTATTTTTCATGGAAACGCACGGCTATAAAGTAGTTCTAGGTCTTGACCGCATAACAGTTCCATACCAATTTGCTAAATTATTTCAGTTATTTCAAAGAGCCCTACAGGATACCACAACAAAATAACCAGTTAAAACAAAGTCACTGGTTAAAGTAAATCGGTTAAAAACATCAAACAATATCTAAAATATCCTGCATTAATTTCACTTTCAGTTAAAATGAGCCCTGGCACTCCCTTGTGTCCCCCGCATTTACACACGCTCACAAACACACTCACACACACACACACACACACACACACACACACACACACACACATATGCGCGCGCGCACACACACACACACACACACACACTTTGAGACTCGAGTCATGACCAACAAATAGAGCCACACCCCCGTGACTTGATCAATACAACAATTTCTATTATCTGATATAACTTTTAATGTTTCAATGTATTTCACCCTAATCAGCATCCTTCGTTTCTAGTTCTAAAATTATGTTTTGGAATTAGCAACGAAGGCTTGAGCTGTATCAAAGCTAGATACAGTTGATATACAACAGTTTCTATATTATCTGAATAGATCTGTGTGAAAAACCCTGGCGCTCCCCCTTTCTCACACACATTCCCACACATGAGGACACACATTATTTGTGTAACGCACACACTTAATAATAATAATAATAATTCCTTACATTTATATAGAGCTTTTCTAGGCACTCAAAGCACTTTACATATTATAGGGGGAACCTCCTCAACCACCACCAGTGTGCAGCATCCACCTGGATGATGCAACAGCAGCCATAGTGCGCCAGAACGCTCACCACACACCAGCTATATTGGTGTAGAGAAGAGTAGAGTGATGAAGCTAATTCAGGGATGGAGATTATTAGGAGGCCATGATTGATAAGGGCCAGTGGGGGGAATTTGGCCAGGACACCGGGGTTATACTTAAGGCCCAAACATACTTGTGGAGAAAAACAGAGTCGTCATGTCAGTGCACTCCTGCATCTCAGTGGGGATGAAAAAACGTCGTTAAGGTTTATAACTGGAATATGGTGACACACATCTTGGCGATTTTGAATCGATGTTACTTCTGACGAGAGCTGCAACAAAAAAGGTAATCCCAGACGATCTCTCTCTCAGTTTCTGAGTTTCTCTCTTTCGATCCCTCAAATACAAACTCACACACATGCACAAACACACTACCTCATTACTTCAGTAAGTCCTCCAGTGAAGCAGTGCAAGCCTCGCTGTCCTCTGTTGCTAGTTCTAATGTGAAGTTTTCGAATTGGCAACCAAGGCTTCAGCTGTATTAAAGACGCTGAATCTGTGGTGGAAGAAAGTAGTTCCTCTCATAAGAGCGTTTAAGGTACAAAAAACAGAAAATGTCTTGAGATAAAACCCTGAATAATGTCTTAAGGTGTGGTAACTGTGGTATAAGCAGAATAATTGATGACAGACTGTTGAATTATTGAAAAATAATGCACAACCGAGGTGTAACGGTCACTCCGCTGTGCATCGTAACCACATTACCACCTCGGGGGTGCATTATTTTTCAAAAATTCAACGGTCCATCGTCAATTATTCCTTACTTAAACTTATCTTTAGCACATTCTACAGAAATATTACTGTACTCACTGTAGTATTTCATTTCAATTTTAGTTTATGGTGCAGTGATGCTGGTATGATCACAAAATACTTTTAACTGAAGTCCCTATTTGAGCTGGATACTGTAAACCTTGTTCACAGCAGTGCCATCTTCAATTTTTGACGGGAATGACAATGAGGCTGTGAGGGATATACGTAAGTCTCTTCAATGGGCTGTACTGTTAAAGTGTTTTTGGATCGTTCCACTGATGAAACATTGAACAAATATATTTCCAAGAAATTTCAGTAGACAAAAACACTCCAGAAAACACGAGCTGTGGAAAATTAGATGTGATCTTGGAGCTTTTTGATAGCTTTATACAGTGCATGTCATTGAAGAGACAGTTAGTTTATCCCTAACAGCCTCGTTTTCATTCTTGTCAAAAATCAAAGATAGCGCTACTGTGAACAAGCGCAGTTCGGGATTGCATACAGCCATAGTGCTCTTACTTTCTGTGCCACTAACTATGTTTCCATTCAAGGAGTTTTTGCGATAAAAGTTTTAGCGCATCAAAATAAAGCTGATGGAAACGCAAATTATCACTAAAATTTCACGTGTCGACATAACATTTTTACGTTTAACTCTAGCGCATAAACTCTATGTCGATACTTCAAATCTGGTTCGGAAACACTTTTTTTTTGAGAAAATTGGTATTAACGCACAAATGTAGTGTCACATGACAGAATTTACCCCAATCCTTAGCCTGACGACGGTATACATACTTGAAAACCAATTTATTGTAAGTGATTATGGATTGATTTGAACGGTATATAGATCCGACAACTGCAAACATGACACTTCCAGGAGTGCCAATTAACCCTGTAACCCTAACCCTAACCCTATAACCCTAACCTAACCCTAACCCTATAACCCTAAATCTATAACCCTAACCTAACCCTAAACCAACCCTAACCCTAACCCTAATCCTATAACCCTAACCTAACCCTAACCCTATAACCCTAACCTAACCCTAACCCTATAACCCTAAATCTATAACCCTAACCTAACCCTAAACCAACCCTAACCCTAACCCTAATCCTATAACCCTAACCTAACCCTAACCCTATAACCCTAAATCTATAACCCTAACCTAACCCTAAACCAACCCTAACCCTAACCCTAATCCTATAACCCTAACCTAACCCTAACCCTATAACCCTAACCTAACCCTAACCCTAACCCTATAACCCTAACATGACACTTCCAGGAGTGCCAAAACAAATATCCTGCATCATGCACATCGACAAGTGCACGGAGAACAAATTAATGGCCAGTTTGTGATTAATTTAATCTCATCCGTTTATTTATTAAAGTTGCTTTTCCACACCATTCAAAATAATAGACGGCAGTCATGGAATTTGCCCAAAATACAAAAAACATATAATTTCTGTGCACAGAAATGCTAGGAGAAACACTTCAGTGTGCTTTTTTGAAGCACTAACAGCCCAATTCTATTAAATTATTGTTTAGTTTACTTTTGAAAAAATGCCAGCACATTTCCTGTATTAAATTAAATTAATTACCGAACGGAAAAAGCATATAATTAAAAAAATAAATTACCAAATGAATAGACCTATATACTTGCCTTTTCTTTACACAAACTTAAATGAGCTTGACCCTGTTCTGTAGATGAATAAAGTCAGCTGAATTACATTCTCAGAATGTTCTACACTTTGTGTTAGTTGTGATGGTGATGCTTTACATTAAATAACTGTTTAAAATATCCTACTGAATATCAGGAGTATATCATATATGTAAACACTGATATTACACCACATCAATGTTTCTTTAATAGTTGTGCACACAGCATATATACATCAATGGATGATCCTGATACTAAGACTGAATGTTTCCCACATTACTTGGTGCAGGATGCCAGTTTGAACAGGGCCATGACGATTCGCTTTCGGGTCAGAACCGGTGACAACCTGTAATAGACACAACATCAGGACCAATATTCAGTCCTATCAGAAGGGCAATTGTTCCCTTTTGATTGCAATTCCTCGTCTTCTGATTGCTTTTATTTGTGAAATTAAAATGACAGTAAGCTGGTTAATTTCAATGAATTGTCTCAATGCTCTCCACATTTTAACAAAACCTCAGAGGAAAAAAATAGGGACATCTGGGAGGCGAATTAGCGATAAACACACATTTCTGTATAGAAACAGCTTAAGGGCAGATTTATTTTGCGATAAACCCAAACTTATGCGACAAAGTGTTTTTTTAGGCATGACGTCATCACGCACACCATTTTTATCGATAAAAGGCCATTTGAATGGAAACAGGCAGAAGACAGCAAATTTCGCAATGTCGATAACAAAATAGCACGAAAAGTGGATGGAAACTGGACTAATGACAGATATGGCAGCAGTAGGAGTAGTATTGTTACTCATCAGTGCTATTTATCTCCGTTCAACACGTGGCGCTCTTGAAACACTCGTTCAGCTTTTACTGTGAAAACGTTGTTCACAACAGATTTGGAGTTTGGTGAGGATTAAATGCACGAAATGAAATGAATTCGCTTTTCATGGTGACGTGTTATATTGCACGTTTAGTATATATGAATTGTGTAATTAGCAAAGCATGCGCTTGGTGTTTTGTTTTGATGTATTTCGTCTGGTTTGGTGTTTTTTCAAGACTCGTTTCAGATATCGATGAATAACACTTACGCAATCCTAATGAAAACAGCATTTAATTTGAGTAATATTACAATGGTTAAACGTTTAATGTTTTTACACTCACAGTCTTTCTTGTCATTGGATTAGTCTCCCTTACCCTAACCCATGGTACATTTACTGGATCACCTGGTAATAACATATTACTTCAGTATGTACTATAGTACTGAGTGATTTCCTTGTTCATGTATCATGAATACCATGCAATATTACTGTGTTTTTAAAGCACAATGTATAATATATAACAAGCTGACACAATTAAAGAGATGTCATCCTTAAGATGTGTAATAATTTGTGTTTTATCGATCATTCAGTCCTCTTCTTTTTTGACATATTATCTGGAGCTGATCCCAAACCAGCAGAATGGTATGGACCCTCTTTTTCCTTCAGCTTCTCTACAGTCATAAGGTTTTTGTTTTTCTCATCAGAAACATTGGTTGTGTAATGATTGCTCTCTGTTTTAGGGTGAGAGGAAGGGAGTGAACAAGTACTATCCCCCGAATTTCGATCCAGCCAAGGTGAAAATAGCTGAATTTCTCCACTGTTTGACAAGAGGTTTTTTGAACAGGCCTGTGTGTTACAAAGATGTCTCCTCAGATATATAACTGTCTCTCTCCTCACAGCATGGCTCCATCAACGGCTACTGGAAAACTCACCCGCATCGGGAACGAGCCAGGAAACTGTCTCAGGGCATCCTCATCATACGGTAAAACACACATACTCATTTAAAGTGATATATATCTTTTTAATTGCTTCATATTGACTGTCTGTGCCTTATGTTTTCAGATTTGAGATGCCCTATAATATTTGGTGTGATGGCTGTAAAAATCACATAGGCATGGGTAAGACTTTAAACTTGTTCAGTTGTGCAGTGAACATAATGGCATTTTCATTCATGTCAGATAGATAGAGAATAAATAGAGAGATAGATATATACAATGGCAAAAATTATGTGAACCCTTTGTACCTGCATTTATGTCTAAATTTGTCTTAAAATCTGGTTTGATCTACATCTAAGTTACAATAATGAACAAACGCAATCTGTTTTATCTAATAACACACATTGTTGTATTGTTCGTGTACATACTGAATATATGTGTTCACAGTGTAGGTTGGAAAAAGTATGTGAACCCCTAAGCTAATGATATCAACAAAAGCTAATGTGTCAGGAGTTGGCAAACCTGGCATCCAATTAATGCAACGATTTTGGAGGTGTGGGTTAGAGTTACTTTGACTTATAAAAAACACTGAAACATTTTGAGTTTGCTATTCACAAGAAGCATCTGATGATGTGGACCATGCCTAACAAAAAAGAGATCTCAGAAGACCTACGATCAAGAATTGTTGCATTGCATAAAGCTGGAAAGGGCTACAAAGTTAACTTGAAGAGCTTAAATATTCATCTGTCCACAGTTATACATGTTAGGGTTAGGGTTAGTTTTTGGAGATGATTTAGTACTGTGGCTACTCTCACTAGAAGTGGCCATCCAGCCATGATGACTCAAAGGGAACACTGCAGAATGCCCAATGAGGTAAAAAAGAACCCTAGAGTGACAGTGAAAGACTTGATGAAATCATTGGAACTGGTTAACATCTCTGTTCATGAGTGTACTATACGGAAAACATTAAACAGGCATTGTGTCCATGGCAGAACATCATGAAGGAAGACGGTGCTTTCCAACAAAAACATTGCTGCACACCTGAAGTTTGCCAAAGACCACCTCGACACTCCACAACGCTACTGGGAAAATGTTTTGCAGACTGATGAAACTAACGTTGAATTGTTTGGATAGAACACACAGCGCTACATATGGCGTAAAAAGGGCACCGTATGCAAACATGAAAACATCCCAACGGCGAAGTACGGTGAAGGGACCATCATGATTTGGGGCTGTTTTGCTGCTTCGGGGACCGCTTGCCATCATCAAGGGTAAAATTAATTCCCAATGAATTTATTAAGATGTCCTACAGGATAATGTCAGGGTGGCTGTGCACCAGCTGAAGCTCAGTAGAAGTTGAATGATGGTGCAGGACAATGACCCTAAACATCGAAGTAAATCCACTACAGAATGACTTCAAAAAAAGAAAATCCACCTTTTGGAGTGTCCCAGTCAGAGTCCAGACCTTACCCCAATACAGATGCTGTGGAATGACCTCGAGAGCCGTTCACACCAGACAGCATAAGAATATGACTGAGCTGAAGCAGTTCTGTAAGGAAGAATGATCTAATCTAATTGTGCAGGTCTAATCCGCAGCTACTGGAAACACTCAACCAAGCGTTTCCGGTGGCTGTGGATTAGACCTTGATTAGAACCTCAATTTGAGGATATTGTTGCCAAAGGAGAATCGACAAATTATTAAATCCAAGGGTTCACTTACTTTTTCCACAGCACTGTGAATGTTTAATGGGATGTGTTCAGTAAAGACATGAAAGATTATAATTGTTTGTGTGTTGTTGGCATAAGCACATTATGTTTGTCTATACTTCTGACTTTGATGAAGATGAGATCACATTTTATGGCAAATTAATGCAGAAAACCAACTAATTCCAAAGGGTTCACATACTTTTTCTTGCCACTGTAGATTGATAGATAGATAGATAAAGGCCTCTTCACATGCATATGGGTGATGAGTTATTTGTTGACTAATGAGTGAATCTGTTTTGTCTCTGAAGGTGTCTGATACAATGCAGAGAAGAAGAAAGTGGGGAATTACTACACAACTCCAATATACAGGTGCATGATGCAGCTCATACACCGCAATGGAATATCCAGATGCAAAGCATCTTGAACTGTGGACTCAAAATGTGTTTTTTGTATGACCACAGGTTCAGGATGAAGTGTCACTTATGTGTCAACTACATTGAGATGCAGACAGATCCAGCCACCTGTGATTATGTCATTGTGAGTGGAGCCCAGAGAAAAGAGGAAAGATGGGATATGGCTGAGAACGAGCAGATTCTCACTACTGGTGCGAAACACATACACACTCTGATACAGTGTCCCCAAAAAGTATTTGGACATTTAAGTCAAACTTAAAGATGTATAAATGTTATTGCGTTTTATAGGAAAATGTCAATGCAAGTGGCATCTGCCTGCCTTTTATCAAAACTAACTTTGAAGTGGTGTTCATAATGACTTGCACCTCATTATTATATTAAGATTGTATTAAATATTCTTCAGAATTGAGTCTGAGTTCTTTTTAAGCATTAAACATTTAAATTATTCAACTTAGTTTGCTGATTTAACCTATTTTTATTCATTCTTAAAAGCTGTGGTTGTTCAATGCTCTGGAAACCACCGACAAACATCATGGTACACAACTGCCAACTGTCCCGTAATAGCCATGACTTCCCGTATTTTGGGCGCAATGAAACCCCCCCCCCCCCCCACCACAAAATAAAAGAAAAAAAAAATGGAGTAACCTTTACAGTGATTTGGTCTTGTAGTATGATCTTTGCTTTTCATGTGAGTGGTACTGGATTCAAAACCTCTCCAGTCAACAGTTACAGCTTTTGAATACCCTTTAAAAAATTGAGAGTTCATTATTTTCACATGCAAATGATCTTTGTGGCAAACTTATTATTGTTGCAAAAAGTGACAGTGATCAAACGAAATGAGTGAGTGAATTCGGACACTGACGTATATACCGAGCGTCAGAGCTCTGGAGCTGTCACAGAAACAACGTCACATATGAACTTTTACAATACTTGGGCCTTACTTGTTATTCTTATTAAATAATATATTAATGCAATACATCTTCATTCTGTTTGTCATTTTTAATATATATATGTTAATATAAAGAGTAAACACATTTGATCAAATGTACATTATTGTATTTTCTTGTTACAATTCAGTATCTTTAAACTCCAATACAAGCTGGGCAGCGTTTCTGGGCGCAATGGACCCTCAACCGACCAAATTATCATAACCTACATGTTATAACCGAATATTTAACAAACATAAGAAAATATGTAGAAATAAAAATCAAACCGACACACATATATACATATATATATATATATATATATATATATATATATATATATATATATATATACACACACACATATACATACATACATATACAAACATAAATACATATATATACACATACATACATACACACATATAATAATCATACTAACTATAATACATTACTCTCTCCACACCCCACCCGAGAGCCCTCCAAAAACTCCAAATACCTGGCCCATTTCCAAATAAACTTATCCAAGCCACCCCGTCTTCCCGATGACACCTCCTCATAAGCTGCCACCCTCCCCACCTCCGTGCACCACTCCGGATATGGGGGCGCACCAACTGACCTCCAACCCCTCAAAATAACCTGCCTGGTGATCATCACACATGTCAGAACCCAGTTCCCTATATGGCCATCCCCCATATCGATGACCACCCCATCGCCCAGAACACAAAGTCTGGGGCAAAACGAAACCTGAGTGCCCACCACGTTGCACACAATTTTCTGAACCTTCGACCAGAATTTCTGGATCTCGACACACCACCAAAAAACATGGGCCATGTCTCCATCCTCCGATTGGCATCTCCAGCAGGTGGGTGTCTCTTTAAGACCAAGCCTATACAGTCTAGAGGGGGTCCAATAAAATCTATGCAAAATTTTGAATTGTATAAGACGCACTCTTGCATCACTAGCTACAGACTTAACATTTTTAAGAATCTTAGACCACACTCCTTCCTCCAATGCCAAGTTGAAATCTTTCTCCCATACTCTCTTGAGAGGAGTTAAGGCTCCGTCCCCCATACTCTGAATTAACAGGGAATAGTACACTGATGCCTCATGACCTTTTCCAGAAGCCGCAATCACCTCTCCCAAAGCATCTGCCTCCTTAGGGGGTTGTGTGCTACTCCCAAAAATAGTACAAAGCAGGTGGCGCAGTTGTAAATACCTATAAAACTGAGGTCTGGGGATCCCAAAATGTTGGACCAAGTTTTCAAACGATTTCAACACACCACTTTCATATAGGTCACCGAGTGTAGCAACCCCCTTCACAATCCACTCCGGCCAGCAGAAAGGAGACTTGCCAATACACAATCTTGGGTTCTGCCATATGGTCGAGGAAACATTTAAATAAGTGTCCAATTTAAACAATCTGGACACTTTAGTCCATACTGAGTGTAAATGCAAAATAACGGGGTGTAACTTAACTTTTCCGATTAGTTTGCTAGAGATGCTTTGTAATGGCGAAATAGGGGCAAGAACTGCCTGTTCAATAACAAACCAGGGAGGGGCTCTCTCAGGTGGAAGTGACCAATGAGCCAAATGTCTGAGACTGAACGCATAGTAATAAAACAAAATCTTGGGTAGGCCTAGCCCTCCTTTGTCTATCGGCCTATGTAATTTATTAAAATGCAATCTGGGACATTTACCATTCCAAATGAAGGACTTCGCTATGCTATCAAATTCCTTGAAATAAGAGAGAATACAAATTTTGGAATACAATTCATTTTAATAACATTAACCTTCCCAATCATCAATAAATGTAATGAAGCCCACCTGCTCACATAGCTCAAAAACCTTTTAATTAAAGGGTCAAAATTAACTCTGACTAAATCAGACAAATTTGCTGGGAATAAAATCCCCAAATACTTAATGCCCTGTTTGGGTCACTAGAAGGCGCCCGGCTGAAAAGCCGTTACTGGACAGTACGCTGTCAGAGCCAAAGCTTCGGATTTAGCCCAATTGACTTTGTATCCTGAGAACTTGGAAAAGGAATTAATAATTCTATGGAGGCAAGGCATAGATCTAGTAGGTTCAGAGACAAATAATAAAATATCATCTGCGTAAAGCAGAAGCTTATGCGGCACACCTCTCGCCACCACCCCTGGAAAATCATCCTCCTTTCTTATCGCAGCTGCTAATGGTTCCAGGGCAAGACAGAACAATAATTGGGAAAGAGGGCAACCCTGCCGAGTGCCCCTATCCAGAGTAACATAATCTGAAATTAATCCATTTGTTTGTACCGCTGCTACGGGGTGTCTATAAAGTAACTTAATCCAACCAATAAAAGTACTCCTGAACCTGTAGATTTCCAAAATCTTAAAAAGATAATCCCATTTTACCATATCAAACGCCTTTTCGGCATCAAGTGAGATGGCAGCGACCGGAGATTGATCATTCGCTACTGACCACATGATATTGATGAGACGCCTGATGTTATCAGAAGCACTGTGGCCCCGAATAAATCCCACCTGATCTATATGTATAAGTGATGTCATAACTTTACTTAATCGATTAGCCAAAACTTGTGATAATATTTTTACATCTAGTTGGATCAGGGAAATTGGATGGTAACTTTTACACTCACTTGGATCTTTGTCCTTTTTAAGAATCAGACTGATCCGGGCTTGTGTCATGGTTGGAGGAAGCTTTCCATTCTTTAATGAATAAGTATAAACTTCTAACAAAAGTGGAGCCAGTTCTGTAGCATAGGATCTAAAAAATTCTGCAGCAAAACCATCTGACCCTGGAGATTTGCCAGTAGGTAGGAACTTAATTACCTCGTCAAGCTCCTCCAAGGTTATCTCAGAATCAAGAGAGTTTTTTTGCTCAGTCATCAGTTTAGGAAGATCTAATGGTTCCACAAAGTTTCTAATATCTTCATCAATAGACGAAGACATGGAACTATAAAGATAAAGAGAACTCTTTAAAAGCATTATTAATATCAATGGCTGAGGTAAAAATTTCACCACCAGCAGATTTCACAGAGGGAATGGTAGAAAAAGACTCTCACTGCTTTATATATCTAGCCAAAAGCATCCCTGCTTTGTCCCCCGACTCAAAGTATGACTGTCTTGCCCTGAATAACCAAAACTCCACTTTCCGCGACAAAATAGTATTATATCTGTATTTCAATCGGGTCAATTCTCTGAGGCCATCAGCTGACATATGCCACTTCAGCTCTGCCTCGGCACTTTTAATATTTCCTTCCAACTCCACAAGTTCTTGTGCTTTGGATTTTTTGATGAATGAGGCATACTGTATGATCCGACCCCTAAGAACCACCTTAAGTGCTTCCCAAGCCACGCCCACAGAGGATACTGAGGACCAGTTGGTCTCCATATAAATATTGATTTCAGTCTTTAACATTTTTTGGAAATCAGGATTTTGCAGAAGGGATACATTAAGGCGCCAACTATATGATTTCATTTTCTCTATATGTGGTAACACCTCTAAACTCACCAGGGCATGATCTGAGACTTAAGATATTTCCAATTGAGCAAACAACAACAGATGAAATGAGGGATTTGGATATAAAAAAAAAAAAAATCTATTCTAGAATAAATCTTATGGACTGATGAAAAAATGTATAGTCTCTACCAGATGGGTTCAAAAGTCTCCAGATATCTGTAAGACCAAGATTTTTACACATCCTGTGAAGCATCAATGTTGCTCTAGGAGGCTTACACACTTTTGCTTCACTATGATCAAGGACTGAATCCATCAAAAGATTAAAGTCTCCTCCCAATATTATATCATGAGGGGTGCCAGCGGTTTGCAACATCCCTTCAAGATCTATAAAAAAGCCCTGATCATCAGTGTTAGGTGCATAAATATTAGCCAAAATCAACCTTTGTCCTTGAATTTCAGCTAAAACAATAATGACTCTTCCTAATTTATCTTTAGTCTTTAGCCAAATTTTTCAGCTTCCTGCGGGGAGAGATGTGTTTCTTGAAGAAACACTATATCATATTTCTTACGTTTAAGAAAAGTAATAACCTTCCTTCTTTTTATGGGGTGCCCCAACTCATTTACATTCCATGTGGAGAGAGATAGTACACTCATATTAACATTTGACATTTTGATATAGTAGAAAAAATAAATTGTGTGTCAAAAACAAAATTATACAGACCACATTCCCCATTAGTGAAACAATCAAACCCCGAACTTCCCCCCAAACAAAACAAACAGAAAAAAGAAAAACGTGTGCATTAACCCCACGCATGAAAGCGCCAACTGGTGACAATCCCTCTAAACTCAAAAGGTCCATGAACGCACACGAGTCCCCACGACAACTTTGCCATCAGATTGCTCAATTTTGCCTCACAAATTTGTGAGGCAAAATTACATAACAGAAAATACTTTGTAAAATAAACCCAGCAAATAGGAAGAATGAACACAAAGAATGTGTAGATTCATTCACAGAACTGTCTCAAAGGTGTGATCTTCCACAAACCAATTCCAGCCGATATAAAACCGTTCAGATTCCTTGGACAGACAAACGAATGTTCAGTGAGCCAGCTGTTATGAGTTCAGCGGATGATGTAATCATTCCAATGTCCCATAAAAAAACTCAACAAAACAAACTCCAGCCAGCAGGAGGAATAAGCACGAAGAATGAACAAATTAATCCACGACTTCCAAAGGAGTGTTATTCAATAGAACAAGCTCCAGCCGCTAGGCGGAACCAACACAAAAAGAAACAAAACCGGCATCCCGGTTCCCCGGATGGTCGAGTCAATTCACTCAGAGGCCGCATAAAAGTATATACCATGACTTACGCAATCCGTCAACTTCATAAAAGACATCCTTTGTGTGAGCATGTAGATATTTTGCGGTCATCCGTAGTGTCCACTCTCAAACTGGCCGGGAACTTCCATGCAAAATTTCTTTAAGGAAAGTGTTATTCACAAAACAAGCTCCGGCTGCTAGGTGGAGCCAATGCAAAAAGAAAAAAGAAACCAAAATGATGCCCAGCTTCCTCAAGAGTAAATACAGCGAGTCGACCCACTCACATGAGAAACATCCAATGGTTTACTCAGACATTGATTCAATAGAAGACATTGCTTGATTGGGACATATAAATACTTTGCGACTGACCTTCGTTTCTATTCTCAGTTTGGCTGGAAACATCAGAGCAAATGAGATCTTTTTCTGATGTAAGAGTTTCTTACATTCCTTGAACCGATCGCGTTTCTCTCTTGTCGAACTCGCAAAGTCCGGGAAGAAGAAAACATTATGGTTCTTCCAAGAAAGCTTCCCTTTGCTCCTCGCCTGGGGCAACACAAGATCTTTATTGGATGATCTCAGAAATCTGGCCAGAATCAATCGGGGCCTGTCTCCCTCAGCAGATCTGTGAGCTGGGACTCTGTGAGCTCGCTCGATTTCCAGCTTGTTGCCTGTTATGTCGAGCAGACTCGGGAAAAGCTCCTCAAGGAATTTCACCATATCTCTGCCCTCCTCATGTTCAGGAATTCCAACAATTCGAACGTTATTCCTGCGGCTTCTATTCTCAAGATCTTCAAGCTTTTCAAGGAGATGTTCCAAATCAACTTTGGTCATGGGCGGATTAGTGGTTAATTCCCTCTCCAAAGATTCCAGACAATTGATTCGTCTCTCAACATCAGTCACTCTTGTAACTAACTCAGAGAATTTTATTTCCATCGCCGTAATCGATCGACGTATTACAGCGAGATCCTCCAAGTCAGCAAGAATCTTCCTCAACATCACAGACATGTTGGACAACTGATGCTGGATTCCTTCTCCCGCCGCGCCATCCAAATCGAGTCCCCGGTCTGTAGGTCTGTTGGGGCTTTCATCCTGAACATGTAAGTGTCTTATAATGTCTCCAGAGCCCGAGGATTTTGATTTCTTTGCCATGTTTTGCATCAACTGGGTAACTGGGTGTATCAAAATTCACCAGATTATAACATGAAAATAATTAAAAACTTAGCAAAGTGTGCAGAGCTCATCTCTCACACGTCTGCCTCTTGCATGGCATCATATGACCCCATAAAAATACATTTTTAATGGTATCTGATCTTTTCTGTTTTTAAGTTGTTGTATTACATTTTATGGGAATTATTAAATGTTTTAATATTACCATTTATTGAATGTATTAAACACATTAAATGTATTTAATTAATTTCATTTAATGCATTTCATCCATAATTTTAGATAAAACTAAACTAAATTGAAAGGACAAATTGAAAATGAAGTAGAAATAAAAAAAACAAAATTAAATTTCGAAACAATAATAACTCTGGTTGTAATGACTAACGCAGCTTTCACTTTCTTTGGTGTATGTTTGAGTGGAGGGGAAAAGAAACAAATAATTGAAATGTCAACAGAACGAAATAAGAATTGTGCTGAAGGACAGTTTTGTCTTCATACACCTAAAGCATATGCTTTCATTCTGAAACCACTTTGAAGTCTGTTAAGCAGGATACTAATCATAAAATGTATATATGAAATGCAACAGAGGTGTTTTTTGTTGCATTTATATTTTTATATTATATTTTATAAGGTTAAAATAAGCTTAAAATATTGATGTTGAGTTTATGTTTACAATTTTATTTCAGATTCATGAACAGATTCATTCGGACTCTACTCAGACTCGGCCTGTTATGGACTCGGTCTTGAGTCCGACTCGGACCCTTTTGGACTCGAACTCGACTTTGACTCGATTGTTTAAAGACTCAGACTTGACTCGGATGCGACTAATGTGGACTCGAACCCAACACTAGCATCTCATAAACCATATCAAGCAGCTTTTAGCTACATTCAAAACATTTTGAAAATGATACACAATGGACAAAACATGTCAGTTGCAACATTCGTTTCTTCAACAAATGATAACAGAGCCTTAATTGAACAGGCCATATTGAAGAGTCATCAGCTGATACTCAAGAGACCCGTCTGATGCTGATATTCAAAACTGTCAAATGAATACTTGAACACCTGTGCCAATCGTAGAACCTTTTCTTAAATCTATTCACTTGTCCTCATTTCACAGATTATTAAAATAAAATCAATATCAAAATTTTATTAAAACCAGAACAATCAGAAAACAAACAAAACTGCAGACTTTAAAACTGCGAGATTAATAGCAATGTTATTCACTGCACTTCAAACTGGAAATGAAAACATTTTTATGAATTTTTGAACCATTACTTCACTCTATTTACTCTCCACCATCTTGCAGACAACATCAAATAGTTTTGGGCTGATTTGCATATGCCTTTTTGTCACATTTGTAGGTGGAGGTATTAAGGTAAGGACCTTTTCTACTGTTTACCATATCTTGTCCTCAATTCTTGGCCAGAAGTAGCAGTTTTTGCCCACTTTGTGCATGACTTTAACCTCTATATCACCTTCTTCCACATCTTGAATTGTTTCTGGGTAAAAGTCATTGTTGTATTGCACAAGACACCACTTTCCCACCAGGTTGTCTGTGCCATTTTCAAGTGGTGACAATGTCTCTTCAGTTTTGTTGCTTGTGTAATTGCTTTCGATGGCACTTCTTTGTGATGTCCTGATTCGCTCCTCATGACAATCTGATAATGTCATTTTTGTGGTTGTTTTTTTGTTTTGTTGTAATTAACATTTTTTATTGAGTCAAAGAAAATAACACAACAGAGAAAAACACAACACATGCACACCGAATCAACATTTAACTTTTAACCCTCACTAATATCCCTCCCCAAACACCAGCCCCACCCAACCCCAAAGAACACCCCTGTGGTCACATAAAATAATACACATACACCAAAATGCTTTACAAAATAAAATATATAATAAACATGCTTAATTAAACTAAACTTCTCTCTCCTCATCCCTTCCCCGAGAGTCTCCCAAACCACCAAATACCTACCCCACTTCCTGAAAAACAAGTCCCTCAACCCCAGCCTTCTACCTGTCATCTCCTCAAAAGCCACCACCCTCCCCATCTCCGCACATGACTCCGGAAATGGTGGCACTCCGTCCGACTTCCAACCCCTTAAAATAATTTGTCTGCCAATCATCATGCTAGTCAGAACCCAATTTTTTATATATTTGTCCCCCAAACTTATAACTGCCCCATTGCCCAAAATACAAAGTCTGGGGCAAAGTAAAAGTTGAGAGCCCAAAACGTCACACAACATATTCTGAACCTTTAACCAAAAATCTTGGATCGTAACACATCCCCAAAAGACATGGGTTGTGTCTCCAACTTCTGATTGGCATCGCCAGCAGGTGGGTGTGTCTTTAAGACCAAGCCTATATAATCTAGAGGGGGTCCAATAAAATCTATGTAAAATTTTTAATTGCAAAAGGCGAACCCTTGCATCTCTAGATGCAGACTTGACATTTTTTAGAATACTAGTCCACACTCCTTCCTCCAATACCAAGTTCAAATCTTTCTCCCATAATCTCTTGATAGAAGTTAAAGCTCCATCCCCCAGACTCTGAATTAGCAGGGAGTAATACACTGATGCCTCATGACCTTTTCCAAAAGCAGTGATAACCTCTCCCAGAGTATCTGCCGCTTTTGGGGTTTGTGTGCTACTCCCATAAACAGTACAGAGCATGTGGTGCATCTGTAAATACCTATAAAACTGAGATCTGGGGATCCCAAAATGATGACCCAAATTCTCAAAAGATCTCAACACTCCACTCTCATATAGGTCACCGAGTGTAGTAACCCCCCTCACAATTCACTAAGACTAACAGAAAGGGGACTTGTTGATACATAATTTGGGGTTCAGCCGTATGCTTAAGACAACATTTAAATAAATGTCCGAATTAAATACTCTGGCCTCTCTTTTCCAAATCACATGCAAATGTGAGATAATGGGGTGTGACTTAACTTTTCCAGTTAGTTTGATAGAAAGGCGAAATAGGGGCAAGGACTTATTGTTCAATAGAAACCAACACACCACTTTCATATAGGTCACCGAGTGTAGCAACCCCCCTCACAATCCACTCCAGCTAGCAGAAAGGAGACTTGCCAATACACAATCTTGGGTTCTGCCATATGGTTGAGGAAACATTTAAATAAGTGTCCAATTTAAACAATCTGGACACTTTAGTCCATACTGAGTGTAAATGCAAAATAACGGGGTGTAACTTAACTTTTCCGATTAGTTTGCTAGAGATGCTTTGTAATGGCGAAATAGGGGCAAGAACTGCCTGTTCAATAACAAACCAGGGAGGGGCTCTTTCAGGTGGAAGCGACCAATGAGCCAAATGCCAGAGACCGAACGCATAATAATAAAACAAAATCTTGGGTAGGCCTAGCCCACTTTTGTCAATCGGCCTATGTAACTTATTAAAATGTAATCTAGGACGTTTACCATTCCAAATGAAGGACTTTGCTACGCTATCAAATTGCTTGACATAAGAGAGGGGGACATCTACAGGGAGAGATTGTAACAGGTAGTTAAATTTTGGAATACAATTCATTTTAATAACATTAACCTTCCCAATCATAGATAATCATAATGAACCCCACCTGCCCACATCGCTCGAAAACCGTTTTATTAAGGGGTCAAAATTTACTCTTAACTAAATCAGACAAATTTGCTGGGAATAAAATGCCCAAATACTTAATGCCTTGTCTGGGTCACTGGAAGGTGCCCAGCTAGAAAGCCATTACTGGGCAGTATGCTGTCAGAGCCAAAGCTTCGGATTTAGACCAATTGACACTGTATCCTGAAAACTTAGTAAAAGAATTAATAATTCTATCGAGGCAAGGCATAGATCTAATTGGGTCGGAAACTAATAATAAATTATAATCTGTGTAAAGCAAAAGCTTATGCGCCACACCTCCCGCCACCACCCCTGGAAAATCATCCTCCCTTCTTATCACGGCTGCTAATGGTTCCAGGGCAAAACAGAACAATAATGGGGAAAGAGGGCAACCCTGCCTGGTGCCCCTATCCAGAGTAAAATAATCTGAAATTAATCCATTTGTTTGTACCGCCACTACTGGGTGTCTATAAAGTAACTTAATCCATCCAATAAAAGTATTCCTGAACCCATATATTTCCAAAATCTTAAAAAGATACTCCCATTCTACCATATCTAACGCCTTTTTGGTGTAAAGTGAGATGTCCGTGACCGGAGTCTAATCGTTTGCCACTGACCACATAATATTGATGAAATGCCTAATGTTATCAGAAGGGGGAATGTTATCTAGGGGCAGTGGTGGCTTGGCGGTTAAGGCTCTGGGTTACTGTCAAGGGTTCAAGCCCCAACACCACCAAGATGCCACTGTTGGGCCCTTGAGCAAGGCCCTTGACCCTATCTGCTCCAGAGGCACCATATCATGGCTGACCCTGCACTCAGATCCCAGCTTAGCTGGGATATGTGGAAAAAAAGAAATTTCACTGTATATATGCACAAAATGTATGTATAATGTGTGACAATAAATAAATAAAGGCTTCTAAAGAGCTGCAGCCCTGAATAAAGGTGATCAATATGTATAAGAGATGTCTTTATTTAATCGGTTAACCAGAATTATTGACAATATTTTTACATCTAGCTGGATCAGGGAAATTGGACGGTAACCCTTACATTCGCCTGGATCTTTGTCCTTTTTAAGAATCAGACTGATCCTGACTCCAGCCAGGTCTCCTAAGCAACCAAATTGGCCCGGTGGCTAGGGAGGATAGAGTTACATGGAGTACCCTCCTCATGGTCGCTATAATGTGATTCGCTCTCAGTGGGGCACGTGGTGAGTTGTGCATGGATGCTGCGGAGTATGGCGTGAAGCCTCCACATGCGTTATGTCTCTGTGGTAATGCGCTCAAGAAGCCATGTGATAAGATGCACGGATTGACGTCTCAGATGTGGAGGCAACTGAGATTCGTCCTCTGCCACCCGGATCGAGGCGAGTCACTATGCCACCACAAGGACTTAAAGTGCATTGGGAATTGGGCATTCCAAATTGGGGAGAAAAAAAGGGAGAAAATCACACAAAAAAAAGAGTCAAACTGATCCGGGCTTGTGTCATGGTTGGCGGAAGCTTTCCATTCTTTAATGATTCTGTATAAACTTTTAACAAAAATGGAGCCAGTTCTGTAGCATAAGATCTTGCCTGTATGCAAAGCATTAATTACCTCACCAAGCTCCTCCAAGTTTATCTCAGAATCAAGAGAATTGTTTTGCTCATTTTTCAATTTAGGAAGTTCAAATGGTTCCACAAAGTTTCTAATGTCTTCATCAGTGGACAAAGACGTGGAACTATAGAAATCAAGATATAATTCTTTAAAATAATTATTCATATTAATGGCTGAGGTAAATATTTCACCACCAGCAGATTTCACTGAGGGAATGATAGAAAAAGACTCTCTCTGCTTTATATATCTAGCCAAAAGCTTCCCTGCTTTGTCCCCCGACTCAAAATATGACTGTCCTGCCCTGAATAGCCAAAACTCCACCTTTTGTGACAAAATAGTATTATATTGTATTTAAATCAGGTCAATTCTCTGAGGCCATCAGACGACATTCGGCACTTCAGCTCCACCTTGGCACTTTTAATATTCCCTTCCAACTACACGAGTTCTCGTGCTTTAGATTTTTTGGTGAATGAGGCATACTGTATGATCCAACCCTTAAGAACCACCATAAGTGCCTCCCAAGCCATGCCCACAGAGGATACTGAGGACCAGTTGGTCTCCATATAACATTGATTTCAGCCTTTAGCATTTACTGGAATTAAGGATTTTGCAAAAGGGATACATAAAGGCGCCAACTATTTGATTTATTTTTCTCTGTGTGTGGCAACACCTCTAAACTCACCAGGGCGTGATCTGAGACTAAAATGTTTCCAACTAAGCAATCAACAACAGATGAAATGAGGGACTTAGATATAAAAAAAAAAAAATCTATTCTAGAATAAATCTTATGGACTGAAAAAAAATGTATAGTCCCTACCAGACGGGTTCAAATGTCTTTAACCCTAACCCTAACCAAGATTTTTACACATCCTGTGTAGTATCACTGTTGCTTTAGGGGGCTTACACACTTTTGCTTCACTATGATCAAGGACTGAGTCCATCAAAAGATTAAAGTCTCCTCCCAATATTATATCATGAGGGGTGCCAGTGGCTAGCAACATCTTTTCAAGATCTATAAAAAAAGCCCTGATCATCAGCGTTAGGTGTGTAAATATTAGCCAAAATCAACCTATGCCCCTGAGTTTCCGCTAAAACAATTAAAGACTCTTCCTAATTTATCTTTAATCTGTTTGAGAAATTTGAATTGTATATGTTTATTAATCAATATAATGACTCCCCTGATCTTACTTTAGCCAGCACTAAAGAAAACATGTCCACCCCATATCTTCCCAAATTTTTCAGCTTCCTGCGGGGAAAGATGAGTTTCTTGAAGAAACACTATATCATATTTCTTATGTTTAAGAAAAGAATAACTTTCCTTCTTTTTATGGGGTGCACCAATCCATTCACATTCCACATGGAGAGAGAGAATCCACTCATATTAACATTTGACATTTTGACATATCAGAAAAAATAGATTGTGTCAAAAATAAAATTATAACATCCACATTCCAACATTAGTGCAACAATCAAACCCCGAACATTCCCCAGAACAAAAATATAAAAAAACAGAAAAAAGAAAAACGTGCGCATTAACCCTGCACACGACCGCGTCAACTAGTGTCCATCCCTCTAAACTCAAACAGTCCATGTATGCCTAAAGAGCCCCTGCCACAACTTTGTTGTCAGATTGCTCAAGTCCGGTGCTTCTATACAAAATTTGTGAGACAGATTTACACAACAGAAAATAATTTATAAAACAAACTCCAGTCAATAGGAGGCATAAGCACAAAGAATGTGCAGATTCATCCACAAACTGTCCCGAAGGTGTGTTATTCTACAAAACAAACTCCAGCCGCTATACGGAACCAGCACAAAAAAAAAAACAAAAAAGGCACTCCGCTTCCTCAGACAGTCAAGTGAATGAGTCATGCACACTCGGCTGCATCATGAGAACCACAAATAACTTACTCAGTCATTGACTTTATGAAGGACATCGCTTGTTGTGGGTATGTAAATATTTTGCAGCCATCCTTAGTATCCGTTCTCAATTTGGCCGGGAACATCAGTGCCAAAGTGACCTTCTGTTGATGTAAGAGTTTCTTGCATTCCTTGAATTGATCATGTTTCTCTCTTGTCGAATTTGCAAAGTCTGGGAACAAGAAAAAACTGTGGTTCTTCCAACAAAGCTTTCCTTTACTCCTCGCCTCGCGTAACACGAGATCTTTATCGGATAATCTCAGAAATTTGGCCAGAATTGATCGGGGCCTGTCTCCCTCCGCTGATCTCCGAGCTGGAATCCTGTGAGCTCGCTCGATTTCCAACTTATGGCCTGTTATGTTGAGCAGGCTTGGGAAGAGCCTGGCTAGGAATTTCACCATATCTCAGCCTTCTTCGTCCTCAGGAATACCAACAATTCGGACGTATTTTCACTGGTTACGATTCTCCAAGTCTTTCAACTTTTCCCAAATGTGCTCCAAGTCTGCCTTGGACTCTAGCAGATTAGCAGCTAATTCCCTCTCCGATGACTCCAGATAATCTATCCGTTTCTCAACATCCGACACTCTCGTAACCATCTCAGTGAATTTCGTCTCCATGTCAGTGATCGATCGATGTATTACAGCAAGATCCTCCAAGTCAGCAACGACTTTCGTCAGCATTGCAGAAACGTTCATCGATTGACACTGAATTTCCCACACTTCACCATCCAAATTGACTCCCAGGCTTGCGGCCTGCTGCTCAGGGGCTTCAGCTTGAGCACGTAATTGTCTTTTAATATCTCCAGAGCTCGAGGATTTTGAATTCTTTGACATAATGTCTTCCTAGAACAGTTAAGAATCAGGGTGTATCAAATCTCACTGGTTTATGACACAAAATGTTTTAAAACTAGCAAAGTGCACAGAGCTCGCCATTCACATGTCTGAACCTCACATGGCACCATGAGACTCTATTTGCAGACTTTTGATTTCATGTCTTTTTCAAATATTTCCAAAAGCTGTTCAGCTGTGCCCTCACTTTGTAATGGTAGAGCTGGAGCTGTCCTCCTGCAATCTGACTTGTGAGGTGTTGTTGTCCATCCATTCAGTTTCTTTTCGAGGAAGTTCAATTCGTACTTTGTGTGTGTGTGTGTGTGTGTGTGTGTGTGTGTGCCGGGGTGCGAGGCTATTTGAGCGCATAAATGGGAACAGCGCCATCTACCTGTCAAACTATGGCATGTAAGGAGTGGAGTTTGGGGTTTCCCACAGCAGTTAATGAGACATGCTATGGGTAAGTTGCACGCTTTAATTGGTTGGAGATTTATTGGTATACATTTTTTAAAACACAAGCCTTTGCTCTACTATGAAGATTTTTTGTAATGAACATGTTAAGAAACTGTCGACATGAGTTTGCCGTCAAATGCATGGTTTTATATCAGATCAATTTAGCTCAATTCTTACAAGGCTTTATTGTGGTGTATTTGTGTGTATCTATGTTTTGTGTAGGACTGATTCATCCTCTGCACCACAATGCCCATTTCCACCATTTATTCTTTATTTTGCAGGTAATATTATAAAGTGTTTTAACATATTTAAATACTGAATTGCCATGTTCACGTTTAATTGCCAATGTAATTGTTTCTAATACAGAGTTTACCACTAAATGGGGATATGTCTACTACAATTGCCTTTTGGTTATATAGACTGCTCCAAAAAGAACAACAACTGTCAATGTTTATTGTAAACTCCATCAAAAGTCAAAAGATTTTATGAAAAGATTGACTTTATTAAAGACAGCAGAGTTAATGTGACATGCTGTGGGACTGATTAATTCTCTGCACCACAATACCCATTTCCACCATTTATTCTTCATTGTGCAGGTATCGCACACACCCCAACCAACATCGTCACACATTGCATATGTCAGTGCTTATGTAAGAGAGACTGTAGCTAAATGATGGTAAGAAAAACTTCAGCAAATTTAGTAGCCTACAAAAGTACAGTACAAGTTTAGTTAAAATGCTTAGTGATTTTCTTACATTTCCCTTGTGATAAACAATATTTACTGCCAAAACAACAACATTTTAATCCAAGGAGAAATACACTATTTAATGCAGTGTTTTCTCTCCCATAAAAATCCATTGTAATTCATGGTTACTTAAAACAATACTAGGACTTGTATTGAGACAAGATCAAATGATTTTTTGTGATATATACTATTTTTAACACAATATATATACTGTCTACAAACTGATTAGCCTAATTTTAAATGGAAAGCTGGTTCATTTAGCTTTAAAAACATAAAAGGTTTAAGCTTAATTATGGGGAAGAAAACACTTGACATAAAAATATTGTTTTTCTCCATGCAGCTTTGTTTTTTGGTTCTTCCTGGTGGTTGTATTAAAGCAGTTTTAATTTTGAGCATAGTAGAGGCCATTCACACCGAATGCGTCCACCTGTGCTGTTTTTCAGTTGTTTTCCTTTGTAAACAAGCTCTAGGTGGACATCTTTAACCATTGTGCAGCTTCTCATGCTGCTAAACCTGCTGGAAAAAAATGTCCTGTATGTACAGCTTGAATGTCCCGGGCTGGTAGAAAGTTGTCAACCCTACCACCCCGTCCGATGATCACATAGGTAGATCATGATGAAGTACTTAAATAAAAAGTAGACCTTACAAAGGTTGGTCACCCCAGCTTTAGACACACCAGAAGGTTACACAGATTTAGAATGAAATAAGGTGAGTCATTTAATTTTGGATGAACAGTTCCTTTAATCAAAGGTACATGTGAATATTTAGGTTAGGGTTAGGTGAGGATGGTGGTTGTGGGTTGCAAATTAGGGTTAAGGTTTTTGTTGTGGTGTTTTTTTAGACCACGTGTACCTCTTTATGCAACCCAGGGTGTATGATTTTTAATTTAACAGGTGTGCAAATATCCTAACTGCACTGCCTCTTTGTTGTATGTTCGCGCTACTTTAGCAGATTAGTGATGTTTCGTTCATGAACAAATCTGCCTTTCTGAATGAATCTTTGAAGTGAAAGAACCATTCTTGTTAATCTCCATACATTAACTCATATTTCTTGTTCACTGAATTCTCTGAGATTCATTTGAGGTGCGAGACTGCTTTGGTGGCTTTTCTTGCCTGTAAAGTCTGACTATAGTGTGAGCCAATTATGTTCGTGTGCGGGCTGTGAAGGAGCATTTCATTTGTTTGACCCACTGAACGAATGCGCCCTTCACTGAACTGGTCAGTCATTTGAGTCTGAATGTGTTTGTGAAGGAAATGAATGAATCAGTCATCTTATTCATGAATAAGGATCTGCTGACTGACTGAACAAGAGAAAGCGTGTCATCTGTTTGGCAGTCTCGTGTAACAAGAAAAAGGGGTGGATGAATTATGAACAAAAGTGACTGATGACCACAAAATACGATGATATAAGGACTTTATTAAAGCTATTATTTTTTTTAAATAGCTTGATAAAAGTCATGCTTAGCAGTTCACAAAATGATACATATGCTTTTTCTTTTTTTTTTTTAAACATTTTTTGGGAAACGCTTATGATGCTTAAACACTGTGGTGAAGTCTCTTAATAGATAAGTAGACAAGCAAATATTAAATATAATTAGATTTATTGAAGGATAATAAGACTTGTTTCAATCCTGAATGTCTGTGCTTTTGGTTCAATGAAATGACTTGTTCAAAAGTAAAATATGCTCATTATGCTCACAAATGCGTAATTTGCAGATATAGTCATTGAACCAATCTGTGAACAAATCTGAACAAATCTTTTTGGTGAACGGACTCAAGTCTCAGGTCACTGGGATGAATCAAAATCGCCACCACTATAACAGATGTTGGAAGTGATGTGCACTTAGTTTATGAATTTATGATGTTCTGAAAATATTCTGTTGTGCGTGACTGGAGTTAACACAGCCAGAATTATTCGAACTGTAAATTGTATGCTGCTGTTCTGTAGGTTATGTAAACAACAGCATTGTATAAAAACATGGAGAATGGTGCTTTATTTGAAAGGCCTGACAAAACTGTCTCTATCTATATTTTAAACAATCTTAATGTGCAATTTTAAGCTCAAACTAATTTCCATATGGTAGTGCACATTTTTTAAATCTGTCAGAAATATTTATGATAAAAACACCATCAGATCTTCATGACCTCATACTCTTAAATACATACAGACAGGATATGTTATCCCTATTACCAGGATCAGAAATTAACCAGGGTTCAGGGAAAAATGCCCATGATTTTTCAAATGTGGCCAAAAATGCTCCCAAGGTTAATTTGTCAGTTTTTTAATCTGTTATCTAATCTTGGATATATTTGATATATCATATTATAGTCAGTTAACCATTGCTAGATTAGAAAGGGTTCATGTAGGCTATTTTGACATAAATGGACAGTATTCTGTATGTTTTTATAGGGTTATAAAAACATGCCCCCCCCAGTTGCAGGAGGCAAATATTGTCCCTTAAAAATAATTTCTGACACTACTACCAATCACTTCTGGATAGGTAGAAATGTAACCTTTGTCCATCTGTCTTGCAGAGATATGGTGCTGTCGGAACACTTAAGTAGCACATTGAAAAGTGTCACTGGCACCAGGTGGCACTGAACGTGTAAAGCTGCCTTACCGTCCAGTCAGTTCCCCAGATAACTGCTGTACTGCATGAATAAATGGTTAGTTAATTGTTTGTCTGTTTATGTATCGGGAATTATTTAAGATTTATGCTGCCTTTATGTCCTTTTTGGAGCTTGAAAATGTTGGACCCCTTTGACTTGCATTGCATGGACAAAACTCCTCATATCTTTCATCAAAATATCTTAGTTTGTGTTCTGCAGAAGAAAGGAAGTCTTACAAGTTTAAGACAACATAAGGGTGAGTAACTGATGAGAGAATTATAATTTTTAGATGAACTGTTCCTTAAAATATCTTATTTAAATTCTCATTGTATATGTCTGTCTGTAATGTGTCCCTGTAGCAAACATGATGTACACACTGATGGAGCAGTGGTTCTGAATCTAACAGAACTTTACAGTGATAATTACTTTAAAGCTGGCTCTACACTAGCTGATTTTTCCAGTGATTTTCAGATGTTAGCTTAATTAACATAATCACTGGCCAGGACGAGGGAGACAGAGCACCCATTAGCACCTCTCTGCGGTAGGTGTTAATCACTTGACCCTCGAGACTCTCTGCTGTGCTAAAGGCTTCAAGCACTGAAGAAACGCATATGTTTTGTTTGAAAAACTTATTCTGTCACTGAGAAGAACTGACAAGATGACAAGCTGTGTGAATTTTTTTATCATACTCAGCTGCATATATCACAAATGCTGATTAACATCCATAGTAATTCTGTCATTCTGCAGAAATAATGCAACTAATGATGGATAAAAATAATCTTGATGGACATTTTACAGTTTTGGTGCATTTTAAAACATAACTTTGTGAAAGCCAACTGAACCATGAAGAAAATGCAACATTGTAACTATTTTAGCCCCTGTTTCGAAACAGTCAATCAAGCTACAGGTCTGAAATCGCCCCAAATCACTCTGTTGCAATTGCAATTTTACTCATGTTGTTATTTTGTCAGAGAGAAATGCAGTGACTCGTTATGTGTGTCACCCCTCCACCATTTTAATCAGCAAGTGTCATACCTCTGACAGAAGAAAGATCTCAGCAAAACAGTCTGCATGTGTGACACCCACGGCCAAAACGATTTGTTTTGAGGCTGCTAATGTAGAGCCAGCTAAAGTCTTCAACACATGCACGTTAAGTATTGTGCTTGTGTTTGGATGAGGCATTAAATTGAAAATATCCAGTGACCTGATATAAAGTAAAATAATACACCTTTTTAAAAACCTTGTTTTGCTTGATTTTTATTCAGGAGGGAACATTTCAACATTCTTCGATACTGAAGAAGACAAGTGCCAGTCGAGAGATTATTTTTTTTTTTTTTTGAGTCAGACATGAACAGTGTTCGTGATTTTTGATAGGTTTGATCAAAGTACATTCTTCTATCACTTTTACCCTTGCTGTGAAGTAAGAGACACAGTGAGAACACTAATGATTGGAGAAACAAAACTTTCTAAAACGTCAAAACACCACATTCTGTGTACATCTGCTAGTCACAGTCATGTAAATGCAATAAGAAGACATGTCAAATGAAACTACAATGACGAAGCATTGGAATTTTGCTATTGTATTTTTCATAGTAATCCACAATATCCTGGAATAAACTGATATGAATCTTTGCAGAATAGAAAGGTATTCATACATAAGTTGGTGTTTTTATGATAATTATTTTAAATGATTTTATATAATAAACAATTCATTTTTTGTCATTAACATTTTTTTAATAATTCCAAACTCAAATCAACACAAACAGCACATGAATACATGGAATCAGCTTTCAACAATATATACTCAACACCTGCCCCATCACCCAAAATACAAAGTCTGGGGCAGAGTGAAATCTGAGTGCTCAGGATCTCACAGACATAACTTTGTTCCCTCAACCAAAACTCTTGAATCTTAGTACAGTACCAAAAAACATGGGCTATGTCCCCATCCTCCAATTGGCATCGCCAGCATGTAGGTGTTTCTTTAAGGCCAAGCCTATACAATCTAGAGGGAGTTCAATAAAAATTATGCAGAATCTTAAATTGAATGAGGCGTACCCTCGCATTCCTAGATGTAGATTTGTCATTTTTAAAAATCCTACCCCATTCTTCATCCTCCAGTACTAAATTCAAGTACCTCTCCCAGCTCTCTTCTGCTTCCTTGAGTATCAGTGTTGGGGAGATTAGCTGTCTTTGGCGATAAAATTATAAGAAAATCAATGAAACTAACCAAGATGTCTGAAGAAATGTGCCAAGAGGAGGAGGCTGAGACCTTTGCCTTCCAAGTCAAGTCAAGTCAAGTCAAGTCAAGTCATTTTTATTTGTGTAGCACCTTTCACAACACACATAGTTTCAAAGTAGCTTTACAGAAAATCATGCATTAACAGAAAATGAAACTGTAATATCTATAAAGTCTTAGAGTCATCATTGTGTAGTTTGATAAAATACGATTGTGATTTGTGTTTAAAAATGAGTAATTAATAATTGTATTTATAACCCCAGTGAGCAAGCTGAAGGCGACTGTGGCAAGGAACACAAAACTCCATAAGATGTTGATTAATGGAGAAAAATAACCTTGAGAGAAACCAGACTCACTGTGGGGGCCAGTTCCCCTCTGGCTAACATCATGAATATAATGCCAATATTACTTATTTATGTGCAGTGCAAGTCATGGTTTAAAATTATTAAACTAAGTAAGTGTTAAGGGCCAGTGTTTAAAAGAAAAGATTTTGTATGAACTTTAAGATTAATGACTAATGTCTTTGAAGTTCATCCTGGATTAACTGCAGAAGTTCACATTGATGCATTGTCCTTGTTAGTTGGCTGATGAAGGGTTTTGTTGGCAATTAATTGATAGTCTATGTATTCCATTTCAAGAGTGTAGTCCATCAATAGACCGACCTGGCATCACAGTTCAACCTGGCCGGTAATTTCAGTGAGGTCCATCCTAAATCCAAGGTTCAGGCAGTGGCATATGAAGTATCCCATGTCTTATGGTTGGAGTTGGCATCAGTTCATCCTCTGAAGTCCACTGTAACAGACTGAAGTGATGTTTGGCTGGCACCGGCTGCTATTAGTCATCATCACACAGCGACATGTAGCAGTGGAGTCCGACACCAAGCAGGAATGAAGCTGGATCCAGCCGGTTCTGGTGACCTCAGGATAGGAGTCCCGAGGTTGAGACAGGGAAATAAAATAATATTAGTACAGATGCCATTCAATTTATTGCAGAGTTATAGATCACTATCAATGTTTCTGGTTTCTGGTTCCGGCAGACCTAAGTAAAACAGCTTAATTGTGAGTTGATGGATAAATTAGGTGTATATCTGGCTAAATAGATGAGTCTTTAGTCTAGACTTAAACTAAGTGAGTGTGTCTGCATCGCGAAGTTATTCGCTGTTGAAGACGATGTAACAGTACATCCATCGAGAGTCAAATTATATTTTAGCTGCTTATTTTTAGAGGTTTTTGGGCCAATAGTTGGTACCTCTGTTTTGTCGGAATTGAGTAGAAGGAAATTTCTGGCCATCCAATCTTTTATTTCATTGAAACACTCTGCTAATTTGGAGAATTGTGAAATCTCATCAGGTTTTGAAGAAATATAAAGTTGGGTGTCATCGGCATAACATTGGAAACTTATTCCACGATTCCTGATAATATCTCCCAGGGGAAGCATATATAAGGAGAAAAGCAGAGGCCCTAAAACCGATCCCTGAGGCACTCCATACTTAACTTTTGTTTGGTTTGACAATTCCTCATTTACATAGACAAAGTAGTAGCGGTCTGCTAAATAGGACCTAAACCAAGCTAATGCAACTCCACAAATGCCAATATAATTCTCTAGCCTATTCAAGAGAATGTCATGATCTATCGTGTCGAATGCAGCACTAAGATCCAAAAGCACTAGAAGTGAAATGCAGCCACGATCAAATGATAAGAGCAAGTTATTTGTAACTCTGATAAGTGCAGTCTCTGTACTGTGATGAGGCCTAAATCCTGACTGAAATTGTTCATATATACCAGGGGTGTCAAACGCGGTTCCTGGAGGGCCAGAGTCCAGCAGAGTTTAGCTTCAACCCTAATTAAACCCACCTGAAGCAGCTAATCAAGGTCTTGAGGAGTGCTTGAAGATTAGAAGGAGGCATTTTAGAACAGGACTGGGACTAAACTCTGCAGGGCAGTGGCCCTCCAGGAACTGAGTTTGACACCCCTGATATATACTATTTCTCTGTAGAAATGAACATATTTGGGAGGATACTACCTTTTCTAGTATTTTCGACATAAACGGGACATTTGAAATCGGTCTATAATTAGCCAGTTCTCCAGAATCAATCTGTGGCTTCTTAATAAGCGGTTTGATAATTGCCATTTTAAAGTTTCTTGGGACATGTCCTAAGGATATCGCTATCCTTAGGACATGTCCCAAGAAACTTTAAAAGTTAATAATATTAAGAAGAGGTTCTGAGATTACAGGGAATACCTCTTTTAAGCGCTTAGTTGGTATTGGATCTAACATACATGTTGTGGCTTTTGATGTTTTGATAGGTCATGAAGAGCTAACAAAACTTATGACAGCAAGGATTGAAGTTGCATGTGAGGAAAATTATGAGACACTGTTTTCTGAGGTACTGTGACAGATGATTGCATAATTCTGATTTTATTTCTGATTATTTCAATTTTATCAGTAAAGAAATTCATGAAGTCATTACTCTTGTGCTGCGACGGAATATCTGGTTCTGTTCAGGCTTTATTCCTAACCAGTTTAGCCACAGTACTGAATAAACACGTAGGACTGTTGTAGTTATTTTCTATGAGTTTGCTAAAATATGCTGACCTGACAGCCTTTAGTGCCTGTCTGTAGCTACAGACACTATCCTTCCATGCACCGCATTTAATTTTGTATTCTTCCACTTGCGCTCCATTTTCTGAGCTGCTCTCTTGAGAGCATAAGTGTGATCATTGTACCATGGTGCAGGGCATTTATCTTTAATTTTCTTTAATCGAAGGGGGGCGACACTATCAAGAGTGCTAGAGATGACTGTATTTATATTTTCTGTTATTTCATCAAGTTCTTCTAGACTTTGTGGTTTACTGAGTGTATGAGATAGATCTGGAAGATTATTAGTGAAGCTATCTTTAGTGGTCGAAAGAATAGTTCTACCTGAATGATAACGTGGTGTAGATTGAGTAACATTAGCTGATCGCAGCATACAAGAGACGAGGTAATGATCCGAGATGTCATCGCTCTGTGGCAGAATTTCTATAGTATCAACATCAACCCCATATGACAGAATTAAATCTAGCGTATGATTATGGCAATGAGTTGGTCCTGTTACATTTTGTCTGACTCCAAGAGAGTTGAGAATATCGATAAATGCTAATCCCAATGTGTCATTTTCATTATCTATGTGAATGTTGAAGTCACCAACAATTAAAGCTCTATCTACATTAATTACTAGATCTGATAGAAAATTTGCAAATTCACGAAGGAAACCAGAGTAAGGCCTGGGTGATCTATATACTGTAGCAAGGGCAAAAGACAACAGAGATTTTTTATTTATATCTGATGGTGTCATATTAAGCATTATTAGTTCAAAAGACTTAAACTTTTATCCTGTCCTCTGAGTAACACCAAAATCTTCACTGTAAATTGTAGCAACACCTCTTCCTCGACCCTCCAGATGGGGCTCATGTTTATAACAATAACCTGGGGGAGCTGATTCATTTAAACAAATATATTAATCTGGTTTAAGACAGGTTTCAGCCAAACAGAGCACATCCAAACTATGATCTGTTATAATTTCATTTACAATTAGTGTTTTGGTAGAAGCGATCTAATGTTTTGTATCCCTACCTTTATATTATGTTTATCTTTAATTATTTTTTTAAAGTTTGACAATAACATTTTATAAATGATTTAGTGAGAGTTTTGTGTTTGGTAGTTTTAGGAACAGACACAGTTTATATGATATCTAGGTGATACAGTTTTTATGTGTTGTAGTTCATGTGACATGTGTGACATCTCAAGGCAGCTAGCAGACGTTCGGATTAGCCAGTTTCACTGTACATTATAGCAACATAAACCTCATCACCACGATGAGCAGGGAGGGGGCCAGAGCATATTACAGTGTCTGACATCGTTTTTGTAAGTTCACACACCTCTTTAACGTTATCTCTAATGATCTCCAACTGGCGATGCCGGGCATCTTTAGTGCCAACATGAATAACAATTTTTGAAAATCTACATTTAGCATTAGCCAGCACTTGTAAATTTGATCTGATGTCAGATGCTCTGGCACCATAAATGCATTTAACAGTGTTGGCTGGAGTCTTTATTTCCACGTTCCTTACAATAGAATCACCAATTATTAAGGCTCTTTCAACATGATTCTCAGTGGGTGCATCACTGAGTGGGAAGAATCGATTGGAAACCCTAACAGGAATCGGCCTTTAGAGTCCATATTTAGTAAATACTCATGGACCCCGCTTGGGTGAGCAGAGCCAGATCACACATACACAGACTGTGCACATATTTGGAGTGATGAAATAATGTGTCCATGTTTCCATTATTTTGCTTAATATAGGTTTAAGTACTTTTATGTTTTATTGCAATGTTTGCATTCATAAGCAGTTTTAATGTTCAATAAAACATCTGAATACTTACTTGGAGAGGTTTTTGGCCACCAGCGTTTCAAATGCTGTAACTACTATTTTGTGTTTTCTCACCAGTGTCTTAATGCTTCCTAATCCTTTAGTTTCGTATTTCAAAAGGTTTTGTATAAAAGGAATCCTTGCAATTAACCTAACTTATTTTCTTAAAGTTATAAGCTATTATTGTCTGCTCGCCATTTAGTTGGGAAATCTTTAAAAATTGCCTTCAGGGTGTAAGGGGTTAAATGGCTAATCAGAACTGAACATTTGTGTAGTTTTGCTGTGAACTGAGCACATTGTTTTTTTTTTGCCCCTGTCCCAAATGGCACACTCCGCCCTTGCAGTCCTCCTCTAAGTCTAGACTTTGGTGACGTAAGCGAGTGCAGACCAATGGGACGCTAGTCAGCAAGTCCATGGGGGTGCATGAGTGATAAAATGTGCATTTCGGACAGACTTCAATCAGATGATGCATTTTTATACATTGTTTTTAATTATACGTACAAATTTACAAATTATTATTAGAAAAAGTCACGCCATTGATAGGGTGAAGTAACACTTTAAACTCACTCTTGAATATTTGTTTTTATTATATACATAATTCTAAGCAACACATTGACAAAGAACCATTACAAGATTTAATCATGAACCTCTGAAATACAAGCGCACATATAACAGGAACAACCCTCTAAGTATTTAGAGAACAAATAAACATTACTCAGACACCTGAATGGTTGCATGCAGGTGCTTAAATACAGTCAAATGTATAGAAAGGAGAATACACGTCTCACACAACGCCATAGACCACAAAAATAATTATATGTGTGACGAAGCAGCTGTAGGGCTTTACTGGTTGTTTAGATCAGTGTTACTATCAGAAATAATTAATAATTATTTCTTTAGTTATTAATTAATATTTAAATTAATTAATTGAATCTAACTCATTAAAACCTCATATGGGGCTCCAGTAAATGGAGTGCGCTACGTTTAGGAGCAAGTTTGGTTATTAGCAATAATTAATAATTATCAAAGATAATTATTAATTATTAAAATCAATAGAACATTGATGAGAATCAATGTTAGCTTTTCTAATCCTTTAAATCAACAATTATCAAAGATAATCATTAATTGTTAACATCGATGAAACATTAATTAAAATTAACACTAGCTTATTGATCATTCAAATTCAACAATCATCAAAGACAATTATCAATTATCAAAAATCAACAGAATATTAATAAGGATTAACATTGACGGGGCATCACCCTGGAATCAGGGACTAATAACCAAATTGTATAACAGTCTCAATATTAGATTGTTTTCTTAGGAAAATCGACATCTGAAGAATATCGATTTTCGGGAAAAAAACAATGAATGAAGGCTTGAATCCGAGCACTGACATCCCGTCAGCATGACACAGGCGTATGCAAAACAAACCAAAACACTTCTCTTTGTAATATAAACAAAGTTTATTTATGCAGTAATATCAATTAATAATTGTAGAGCCGAGGAGGGCGGGGCCGGGCTGGAATGAGACACACCCGGTCCCCAATCAGCCTGATGGGGCGCGCGAGGGATAAAGGCGGTCGGGGATGACAGTTCGAGAGAGAGAGAATTGCAGATAGCTGTACTGTGTGTTTATGGTTGTGTGTTTTTAAGTTGTTTATTAAATTATTATTTAAGTTGTCAAGCCGGTTCTCGCCTCCTCCTTTCCACTGAACCCCCTTACAATAATTAATTCAATGCAGTCAATAAACTTCCGACTTACAACTACAAACTAAACAGTGATATGATTAGATATGGAAATCAAAATAATCCTATAACACATGAGGGTGTGTGTGTGAGAGAGAGCGAGTGTGTGTGTGTGTGTGTAAGGAGGGACGCGCACAAAATGGCGGACGTGACTCTCGTGGAGAGTATGTCACGCGAGACTTCCGGCCAGGGAATATGGCCGCGAATATGGGCGGAGTGAAACCAGTCAATGGCGTCTACCAGTTACCGCGTGTATTCGCTTGTACGATAGCTTAGGGACAAAGTTGAGCTTTAGCACGAAGCTTTCTACGAGTCAAAAATGTGTGCCAGAATGTTTGTGAGGGGTCGCGTGTGTGTGTGTGTGTGTGGTTAGTATGAGAGAGAGAGAGAGAATAAAGTGACGGCCCCAAAGCCGATTTCGCGATCGTGGGAGAGAAAGCAGCTGTTAGTTTATCACTCAGAGACGCGGTGGACGGCTCGTAAACAGTCCCTCGTTCTTTGATTCTTTAATGGATAAACTCAGTTTGCTGGTCTCACCCGCGATGGCGAAAAAACACAACAATCCAATTTGGTTGGACCACAATACAGCAAATCAAATTCGTGATAATTAATACCTTGAGTATTAATAATGAGCGGACATGGCGGTCTGTAAACTGTACAAGCAAAAACCTTGAAACACAAGAATAACACACTATAATATTCTATCTCTGCCCAGACGTAAACCTCTTACTTAAATCACATGAGGATGCAGAATGTGTGTTCATCCATCCTTTAACTCAGACTCGGTTCCTCAAGGCTTGGGTGATGACGGGAGGCTATTTCCTCGCTCTGTCGGCGGGCGGTACGGCTGCTGATTCTCGGCGGGCTGGCGGAGAAATCAGAAATGTCGACTTGATTGAAGATGGAAGAGAAATCTTTAATCTCTTCACTTCTGCAGGCAAATGGATGAAGATGCAGATTGCTCAGAGGTCTCCTTCGGATCCGTTAGAGTGTTCGGTTGAACACAGAGTAATCTCAACACGTCCAGTGAGATGGAGATTATATGGCCACAGTTTCAAGTCGGACATTACTTCCTTGTGTCACGAAGGTGCACCTGAGAGCAGCGATGAGCTGCATCTATACACGGTGAACAAAGTTGCTGGATAGGTTTTGCCCTATTCCAACCACTGTTCAGAACAGAGCTGAATGAAATGTCAAATCTGTAAATGGGTTAATCGCGATTAAGAAAAATTAATGAGTTACATTTTTTAATTAATCACGTGTTAACGTTATTTTGACAGCTCTAGTAATTATGCATTTGTTCAACAGTTTGTAAAGACAATCTTGTCACAAGGTGACCTGATGCCACTGCCGCTCCATGTGTGTCCTGTGTACTGGGCGTATGACTACGCCTTAAGAGTGTATCCTGTGCCTGATGTCATCGTCTTTGCTGACAAATATGATCCATTCAACATCAGCAACACAGACTGTCTGTGCATCAACCCGGTACTCCCCTCCACGTCTATGTTTTCATTCATGTGAATATGAAGTTGAATATAAGCGAAGTGTGCATGATACGTATTTGTCCTGACTGCACTGACAGCACAGCCGATCATTCAGTATGTGCCAGACATGAAATCTAATGTTGTCTTACTCTTGCAGGGCTCTTTTCCAAGAAGTGGATTTACCTTTAAAGTGTACTATCCCTCCAACAGACCAGTTGAGGACAGGTATCAGTCTTTTGCCATCAAAGCCCTCTTGATTAACATTGTGCCTTTTCTAAATGAAAGCTCATCCATGTTTAATATTTATTTTCCTTTTTTCTTTTTTTTTTTTTTACAGCAAATTGCAAGGGCTTTAAAGTTGAAGAGACCGGCATGGATGCTATGTGGTTTATTTGTTTTGTTTTTTACTTACATTTTCTCTTTCAAACATTCATTCCTTTAAAAATAATGTTCTTATAGTAGCTACAAAATAGTGGTTTTGCTGGGTGCCAGTTTTGTGGTGGTATTGCATTTTTAAATAAAATAAATATTGAAAACAAGTGTTATTTTACTGCTTTCTGCAGTACACTAATGCAGCATAACTAAATTTTGACTTCTAGAAGTTCGGTGTATGGCTGGTTAAACAGATAAGTCTTTACATAAAAGGCACATAAAAGGGTTCATGACACAAGGACATGATAAAACATTCCATTTGACGTATAAGAGACATATACTTTTAATATTAAAACATACTGTATGTTTTAGAACTCATTCTCACAGCTTTCTGAAAATTCAGAACAGGAAACAAAATCTTACACAACATATCTTTATCTAAAATATACACTCATTGAGCACTTTATTAGGAACACTGTACTAATGGGTATACTGGTATAGTGGTACTAATAGGTCTGGGTAGGGCCTCCCTTTGCTCTCTAAACAGCCTCAGCTCTTTGTGGCATGGTGCATTATCATGCTGGAAATAGCCATTAGAAGATGGGTAAATTGTGGCCATGAAGGGATGCACATGGTCAGCAACAACACTCAAATAGGCTGTGGCATTCAAGCGATGAATGATTGGTATTAACAGGCCCAAAGTGTGCCAAGAAAACATGCCCCACACCATTACACCACCGCCACCAGCCTAGACTGTTGACACGAGGCAGGTTGGGTCCATGGATTCATGCTGTTTGCGCCAAATTCTAACCCTACCATCTGTGTACCTCAGCAGAAATTGAGATTCATCAGACCAGGCTACGCTTTTCCAGTCTTCAAATTTCCAGTTTTGGTGAGCCTGTGCCCACTGCAGCCTCAGTTTTCTGTTCTTGGCTGACAGAAGTGGAACCCAATGTGGTCTTCTGCTGCTGTAGTCCATCTGCCTCAAGGTTCGACATGTTGTGCATTCTGAGATGCTATTCTGCCCACTACAATTGTACAGAGCGGTTATCTGAGTTAACGTAGCCTTTCTGTCAACTTGAACCAGTCTGGCCATTTTCCGTTGACCTATCTCATCAACAAGGCTTTTTCGTCCACAGAACTGCCGCTCACTGGATGTTTTTTGTTTTTCACACCATTCTCTTTACCCTCTAGAGACTGTTATTTGTGAAAATCCCAGGAGATCAGCAGTTACCGAAATACTCAAACCAGCCCATTCGAAATCACTGAGATCACATTTTTCCCCATTCTGATGGTTGATGTGACCCGTATCCGCTCCTGACCCGTATCTGCATGATTTTATGCACTGCACTGCTGCCACATGATTGGATTTTTTTTTTGTTAAATAGGCATTACTGCAAACTTGAATAATAAGTAATAAGCTCTGTCTTTCTTACCACAGTAAAATGAAATTGAAATGAACCACTTGGACCTGCATAATTAGCTTTATTTAAGTGTTCCCACACCAATTTGTCATAAAGCGATGTCTTGAAAGGTTTTTGAAGTTTATAAAAAAATTTAGTGATGAGAGAGTCTTTACAAGCTCAAGGAATATGTATGATGAAATTATTTTCACCTAAGTCATATCATTGCTGGGTTGTTTCGACTTTGATTGGTATGCTTATTGAAGTAAAAATGAATTGATGTGGGCTAGAATAAAAAAGTATGTTACAAACTTGGATGAATAAATCAAATCAAATCACTTTTATTGTCACACAACCATATACACAAGTGCAATAGTGTGTGAAAGTCCTGGGTGCAGTTCCGAGCAACATAGCAGTCGTGACAGTGATGAGACATATACCAATTTACAATAAACATCAGATTAACACAACACAATTAAAGTCTAATATACACATAATTACACACAACACAATATACAAATAATAACATACACTGTACAGTATACAATACACACAATATAGAATACACATTATACAATAAAAAAGTATATATAGTATATATAGAATGTACAGTAGGTTGTATTGTACTGTGTTGACATTCAGGCTGTCAGTTGATAAAAAGTTGTTAAGAGAGAATTTAATATAATAATAATATAATTTATGACAGTCCGGTGTGAGATATAAGAGTAAGAGTAATAAAGTGCAGTGCTGATGTATTTTGATCGTGGGAGATCAAGAGTTCAAAGTCTGATTGCTTGGGGGAAGAAGCTATCATGAAGTCGGCTGTTGTGGGTCCTAATGCTGCGATACCGCCTGCCTGATGGTAGCAGTGAGAACAGCCCATGGCTCGGGTGGCTGGAGTCTCTGATGATCCTCCAAGCTTTTTTCACACACCGCCTGGTATATATGTCCTGGAGGGAGGGAAGCTCACCTCCGATGATGTGTCTGGCAGTTCGCACCACCCTTTGCAGTGCTTTGCGGTTGAGGGCAGTGCTATTGCCGTACCAGGCGGAGATGCAGCCAGTCAGGATGCTCTAAACAGTGATGGTGTAGAACCGTGTGAGGATGTGGCGGTTCATTCCAAACTTCATCAGCTGTCTCAGGAAGAAGAGGCGCTGATGAGCCTTCTTCACAACGGCTTCAGTGTGGATGGACCATGTGAGTTCCTCAGTGATGTGGACACCCAGGAACTTGAAGCTGCTGACTCTCTCCACTGGTGCTCCATTGATGGTGATGGGACTGTGTTCTCTATCTCTTCTCCTGAAGTCCACCACAAGCCCCTTCTCTTACTGACGTTGAGGGAGAGGTTGTGCTCCTGACACCAGTGTATCAGAGTGTGCACCTCCTCTCTGTAGGCTGTTTCATCATTGGCAGTGATCAGACCTACCACCGTCATGTCATCAGCAAACTTAATGATGGCATTGGAGCTGTGTGTTGCCACACAGTCATGTGTGTACAGAGAATACAAGAGTGGGCTGAGAACACAGCCCTGTGGGGCTCCAGTGTTGAGGGTCAGTGATAAGGAGATGTTGCTGCCTATTCTAACCACCTGGCATCTGCTTGACAGGAAGTCCAGGATCCAGCTGCACAGCGAGCTGTTTAAGCCCAGAGCCCGGAGTTTCTCATCAAGCTTGGAGGACACTATGGTGTTGAATGCTGAGCTGTAGTCTACAAACAGCATTCTCACATAAGTGTTCTTTTTTTTCCAGGTGGGAGAGAGCAGTGTGTATTGTAGATGCAATGGCATCATCAGTGGAGTGGTTGTTACGGTAAGCAAACTGCAATGGGTCTAGTGAGAGAGGCAGCACAGAGCAGATGTAATCTCTGATTAGTCTCTCAAAGCATTTGCTGATGATGGGGGTCAGAGCAACAGGACGCCAGTCATTTAAGCAAGTGATTTTGGATTGCTTTGGAACAGGCACAATGGTGGATGTTTTGAAGCATGTGGGGACTACAGACAAAGAGAGTGAAAGGTTGAAAATGTCCATAAAAACACCAGCCAGTTGGTTTGCGCACGCTCTGATGACGTGGCTCGGAATGCCGTCTGGACCCGCGGCTTTGCGGATATTCACCCGTCGGAAGGATCGGGTTACATCCACTACAGAGACGGAGAGTGAACTAACCTCTGTATCTTCGGCCGTGAGAGCTCTCTCCGCAAGGGCGGTGTTATTTCCCTCAAAACGAGCATAAAAAGTATTTAGCTCATCCGAGAGAGAGGCAGCGGTGTTCATGGTGGAGTTTTTATTCCCTTTAAAGTCCGTGATGATATTAATTCCCTGCCACATGCTTCTAGAGTTGGTGGTGTTAAACTGTCCTTCAATCTTGTTCCTGTACTGACGTTTTGCTGTTCTGATAGTTTTTCAGAGGGCATAACTGGCTTGTTTATACTCCGTGTTCCCGGAATTAAAAGCGGAGGTCCGCACATTAAGTGCTGCGCGAACATCGCTATTAATCCATGGCTTCTGGTTCAGATAGATCTGTATTGTTTTGGTCGAAACGACGTCCTCTACGCACTTTCTGATGAAACACGTTACCCTATCAGCGTAAAGCTCGATGTCGTCATCAGAGGTGGACTGGAACATCTCCCAGTCCATGTGATCAAAACTGTCTTGTAGCGTAGAGTCTAATTGGTCTGAACAGCACTGGATCGTTCTGAGGGTGGGTGCTTCCTGTTTCAGTTTCTGCCTGTAAGCGGGCAGAATGGAAGAGTGGTCCGATTTGCCAAATGGTGGGCGGGGGAGGGATTTGTAGCCATCCCGGAAGGGAGAGTAGCAATGGTCCAAAACCCAGTCCCCTCGTGTTTTGAAACTAATGTGCTGGTGGTATTTTGGTGCGACTGATTTGAAACTGGCTTTGTTAAAGTCCCCGGTCACAATGAACGCGGCCTCAGGGTGCGCAGTTTCCTGCTCACTTATAATCCCATACAGTTCCTTGAGTGCCCGGTCTGTGTCGGCTTGTGGCGGGATGTACACAGCAGTGATAATGACCGCTGTGAATTCCCTCGATAGCCAGAATGGTTGACACAGAAGCATGAGAAATTCCAGATCAGGACAGCAGAAAGACTTGTTAGAATGTACGTTCCTCTGATCACACCAGGATTTGTTGATCATAAAACATACACCACCACCTCTGCTTTTACCTGAGAGGTCTTTCACTCTGTCCGCTCGGTGCACGGAGAACCCCACGGGTTCAATGGCTGAGTCTGGAATCTCCACAGACATCCAAGTTTCTGTAAGGCAGATAATGCAGCAGTCCCTCGTCTCTCTTTGGAAAGAGATCCGCGCTTTCAGCTCACAGAGCTTGTTATCCAGAGACTGAACATCTGCCAGTAGAATACTGGGTAGCGGGGGTCGATTTGCGTGGCATCTTACTCTGATAAGAATGCCGGCTCTGTTTCCCCATTTCCTCCTGCGTTTCCGTGGCCGGGCTGGTGTGTTTGTAAACAGCGGGTCGGCATTGAGGAATTTGAAGTCCAGTTTATGGTGTGTAATTGCTGAACCAATGTCCAAAAGTGTTTGTCTGTCGTAGACAATAAAGCAGAAAACATCCACGACAAAAGAAAATCGTTTTCACCAAGTTCGTTTGCTACTATAATCTAATAAAGAAATTGTAATCCAAGAATTACACTACTTAATGTAATATTTTATTATTTGTAATATTTCAGAAATGAGGACATTATCTTGGCACATGCACTAACCCTAACGATAGGCCGCAGCCCCTCAAGCGATGTAAGATTAATTTGGCTGCAGCCACTGATCTAGATTCAGCTGTTTTCCTTCTCACTAGCAATAAGGTTTGGACTTGTGGTTGGGAAACAGATCCTAGACCAGCAGTTACGAGCAAAGTCATCCCTGAGCAGTAATCAGAATTGTCTTTTTTGTATTAATATACACATGCCAGTGGCCAGGGGGAGACTAACCCTTCCCCAGCCTTATGCATGCTCCACCTATGTCCCGTTTCACGAATTTGTTCCCGGTTTTCATTGTCCTGGGAACCGACATGGGTCAAATTGTATTGGCATTATTTCCAGTTCCTCACAATTATTCCTGATGAGTCACAATTATTCCTGCATGACAGATAGTGCCCATTAAAAATAACCGTAATCTTGACAGAAATTCACAAGGGTCATCATCAAAAATAAAGTCTAAATAAATTTAGCTTTTGTGAATTGCATTATGTTCATACTAGACTGTTGCATTCTCAGGCATTAAGAGAAAGTTTGAATATATTCTGATTACATTTGTAAAAATAAATCTTGAAACACTACAAAAGCACATGTATGTAATGGTTCTTAAAGGGTCGCGACACCCCTCAGTTTCAGCACAGTTGAGCTCTCACCACATTTTTAAAAGATGCACTGAAAGTGGGTGTGATCAGCAATGGAGTGAGGGGAGAAGGGGGAGTGAACCGAACAACTGTGTGATCCAGTCACTCAGCTTTATTTCAATAATGCAGTTAACAGCACCAAAGATTCTCACAATTGTTCATAACGGAATGCACAAACAAAAAGTGTGAAGAGTACACTGTTTCATAAGCTCACAATACAGTACACAGAATCACACTGGTCATTTTATATCAGTAATTTAATGTGCAAATACAGTAAATGCCCAGCTGTGTACTCTGTATTGAAAATATGCACACACAAAAAATTTACACTTTAATAACTTTTGAGACTTATTCTAAGATGTTGATTTACAAATATTAGTGCTTAGATCGGTTAACACCATAAATTATGATTCTCTCATCATTTACCCACCCTCATGTCATCCCAGATGAGTATGACTTTCTTCTGCAGAACACAAATTAAGATTTTTAGAAGTGAATGGGTGCAACATTTTTGACAAATAAAAAGCACATAAAGGCAGCATAAAAGTAATCCATAAGACTCCAGTGGTTAAATCCACATCATCAGAATTGATATGATAGGTGTGGGTGAGAAAATGATCAATATTTAAGTACTTTTTTATCATAAATTATCCTCCCTGCCCAGCAGGGGGTGATATGAATGAAGAATGTGAATCTCCAAAAACAGGAGAATGTGAAAGTTAAATTGGAGATTGACTGAGCAAGGAGGAGAATCTATAGTAAAAAAGGACTTAAATATTGATCTGTTTCTCACTCACACTTATCACTTCTGAAGACATGGATTAAACCACTGTAGTCGTATGGATTACTTTTACGCTGCCTTTATGTGCTTTTTGAAACTTCAAAATGTTGGCACCCATTCACTGGCATTGTATGGATCAAAAGAGCTAAGAAATTCTTCTAAAAACCTTTATTTGTGTTCTGCAGAAGAAAGAAAGTCATACACAACTGGGATGAGAATTTTCATTTTTGGGTGAACTATCCCTTTAAGGATGGATGAATCGATAGCGTTTCTGTCTGGGACGATCAATGTAAACCGCGTCTCAAACGAGTCCCAGTCAGAGACAGTCTACCTTACTGCATATCTTGACAGACGTTACTTACAGGGGTACTATCAGCTCTCTCAACTGAGACACTGAGTTTGAAGCGCTGGTCACGTGCATGGCAACGGCACACTGACAAACCTTCGCCGCTTGCTTGTCAAGAGGTCACGCCCTCTCATAAATAATGTCGAGAACACCCGTGAGTTAGATGCACTGAAATTCAATGTAAGCTTAACCATGTACGTCACGTCTTGTGACGCTGACTCTATGTACATTTCAAACACGGAAGACGAAAATAGCCAGAAAAATTTGGAACGCATGCTCTGTTACTCCTTTCACATTGAAATGCATAATTAATCAGATTAAAATCATAATATGTTCTAGTGTGATTATTAAACAGCGAAATGCTACAATCTTAGTCTGTATGAGCTGCATGAGCTTTAAATGAATGTGTACAGTAGACCGCTCATACACTGGAAAGTCCACAGACATCGAGAATCATTCATGCTGTACGAGATGACAGAGCTGATCACTAATCCACTGTGAACCACTCAGCACATGTAAAATATATATTTATATAATTAAATCACAGCATTTGCTCTTTAATTTCAACTCAACTTTATTTAATTAGCATTTAAAACTACAGAGTTGACCAAAGTGCTTCACAGTAATAAAAATGAAAACATCACATTTCAAAATGACCACATACACAAATACCAGTAATCTAAAATACAAACACTCCAAAACTGTGTTCTACATTTCATTTGTCAGACTCAAAGGGCAGTGTAAACAGATTTCAGACATGACTTAAAAGTCTTCAATGGTCACACCATTGGCAAGTGAAGCTTCCGGCAAAAAACACTCGTCAAAATAAAAGCACGGTTCAAAATAAAAGCTAGATGCATAAAATGGAAGAAATTGGGACAGAACTATATTACAATTGTATAGTAAAATGTAATATTTACTGTAATAATAATAGTAATAATAATAATAAAGCAATATATCACAAGCAAGACTGCCGTTGAATAAAAGTTTGGGAAACAAAATGCAGTGACATGTTGAAAAGTTTTATTTTCACTTGTTAAATATTTTAAGGATTAATTGAATAGACACCATTTTGATGATGAAATTAACTTTAAAACATGGAGTTCTGGAAAATAATAATTTTTAAAATAATTTAATATTTAAAAATAACTAAATGGTGTGTTCAATAGCACATTATAATATTAGCATATTTTTGCTGTGTTATAGAAATTGGTATCGAGAACCGTGAAATTTCACTGGTATCGGTACCGACTACCTAAATTTTGGTAGCGTGACAAAACTAATACAAACATTCTAAATCATAATCGTGTCAAAGACATCTGAGACATACTTACTGACATGTGTCTTATTATTGCAGTTGAGCAAACAATGTAAAAAATACGTCTTCCAGATGAAAGCACACATCCAATAGACATCTGGGAGATGTGCTCTCAGGGGTTGAAGCGGCATCTGTCAAGCATCGGACAGTGGAATGCCTTTATGGTAGGTGATCGCAAATATCAAGTCGGAATTTCCCACATCTGACACTGAATGGATGACAGCACGGGTTTAACATTTTGTATTAAGTCGATAAAAATAAAAGCATAAATAGCTTTTTTCCAGGATCATCATGTGCACTTTAAATTACCACTGAGCCATGAAACTGTTGTGTGATGTCAGTGCGTTCAGGTTAAAATGGTAAAACATCCGTTTTGTTTGGTCAAGCATCTTCTGTGTTGGATAATCATCAATTAGTTTCAGCTTTTATGATTGGTCATGACTTCATTGCTCCTGTCAGCTCGGCCAATCACAGCCCTGCTCTGTGGCAGCTTCTTTTATAAGAGTCACACCTGCACACTGTTTGGGTGGGAAAATGTGAATGTGCAGTTTAAGAGGTTGAAGCGATGGATGGATGGATGGATGGATGGATGGATGGATGGATGGATGGATGGATGGATGGATGGATGGATGGATGGATGGATGGATGGATGGATGGATGGATGGATGGAAAGAAAGAAAATACTGTTTGATCATTTCTTTTCTAAATTAAACTAAGTTCTATTTATCTCTTTTTTAGTTATTTTAAATTGCTTCTCTTTATTAAGTGACGAGTGTGCACCGAAGTCGAGTTTACAGTGGTTTAGTGGGAAGTTTGCATTTTACAAAAAGATTTTAAAAAAATAAATAAAAAAATGTCCGTGTTTCCTCTATTGTAGCAACACCAGCGGTGTATACATGTCTGAAAAATCTCTGTTCTTGAGTAGATATTTGGAACATTTCTACTGGGTTCTTTTCTGTTGTCTATTTTCACTACAGAACACTGAAGAGAAAATATTTTGCCTTTACATGTCTTTCAATACTTTTGTGACCGCATACCGTGAAAATAATTGAAGTGTATGTACAGTATATTTAGTATAATGTGTAGACTGTGTGTAGAATGTCTATATGTATCTCGGTTACCATATGTCCGATTTTTGAACAAATCGAGAATCTTTTTAATCCGATTTGATTTAAGAATGTTTGTTTGTAGCATTCAGCAAAAGTGCTGATGAACCGCTGTTGTGGAGTTTTATATTACAGCTGTACAATTTCCAGCAGTTGAGCTTTTTGTCATGGTGTAACCAAGGTTACTAAAGCCCATATTAAACCTGTAAAAGAAAGAGAAAAAATAATTATTTTAATGCACATATAGTATATTTTATTATATTATTTCAATGTTTTAGTAATCAAATATTGCTGAAGAAATTTAGTAAATGTCACAAACTAGAAAAGAAATTAAATTGAACAATTAGGAATAGCTCCACCCTTAGTGGGTTGTGTCATCTCTAGTACTAAATAGAGGTGAACAGTCTCTCGTCATGTAATGAAATGAAATGGCCACTGGAGTAGTGATGCATGTTAGTAGCAGTTCTAAAGTTGAGAAAGTGAGAAATACTAGATTAATAATTGAGATTCATAGTTTAAGACATCGTTAACAGGAAAAAGTTGTTTAAATAGTTCTAATCGCGTTTGTATTAACTCCAAAGATTGAACGAGAAAATGAGCTGATTCATCTCACGGAAACTGCATAAAACAGATTTTCCTTGATTCATCAGAGATTATTTCAAATTGTTGTCATTTTATTCTTGGTAAGTGAGCTCATAAGCTACCATATTTAGTTATGGTTTTTATAACTTTTCAGTCTTTTGTGAAGTTGTGTTTTTAATTGATTACTGTGATGTATAAATTTGTGAAATATGTTAGGAAATATGAGTAAAGTGATACATTGAATGTTGATTGCTGTTTAAAAGTATGTATTTTTGCTAAATTTATGAGGGTAATGAGTGCAACGTAGCTCACGTAGAGTTTTGCTAACCATGCGGGCTCATGTGCTACGAGCTATAGCTAATCGAGTGCACATACATCATTCCAAGACGATGTTCTTTGTTAATATAGTTATATTTCTGTTAAGGAAATGTGTTAACACAAGGAAATAAGTGTTTTAGTGTTTGGAAATGTGTATTTATGCATTTAAAACATTTGTGTTGAAAGATCATTTGAAATGTTAACGTTGTTAAATGGGAATTAATTGTAATTTATTTGTGATTTTTCTGCCTTGTCTTTGCAAGGTTGGGGTTTTTTTTTTTTTAATATATATATTTTTTATATATCCCTTTGATATTGAATGAAGAGTCTCCCGGAGTTCTGAGTAAAACTGTTTCTGCCATCAACAAGCAGTGCTCAACATTGGTAGAAACTGGCGAGCCAACCTGGTTTTTCCTGAGCTTGGACAACATTTCCTGGTTCATCGAAGTGGTAGGACCACACATGTTCATTTTATCCTTTCCCTGGATAATATCACAACTGTGGGCAAGAACTTTTTTTTTTTTTTTTGTTTTTTTTTTTTGCATCTTGGAGTTTGCATATCTGTATTCTTTAAACTGAACACTGTAACAGATGTATGAAAGACACTGAACTGAGCTAAACTCTTGTTTATTTAATTGAGTCATTACCATCAAAGACATTTAGCTGAAAAAGAACTCTGATTTGGGTGTCATTGGATATTTTACCCAAAATGTATTGTCCAAACTAGTGTTTGTTTTGTTTTCCCCATCTTTTATTGAAATTGTTCTGAAAAAAGGGAACAGGAAGGTTGAGTCATATAACTGTAATTTGAGTTTTGAATGTTAACCAGTTATATCATTTATGTGGAAAAGAAACACGGTTGTTTAAGGTTCTTTTGTGAAATATTTAAAAAAAAAATATATATATTTTTTTTCCCTCTCCAACATTCCCTCTTAAATAATACACAGAAATACAAAAGAAAATTACTTATCTTTTCAGCTATAACCCAGTCTTCTGTGGTTATTTCCCTTGTCTCGCTGCAACGCTGGCTCAAGAGCGAACGTGGTCTTCTGATCTGGTCCAAGGCATTAGAAAGTGGTTTATGCTTAGATTGTAAGCCACGTGTGTCACGTGCTACAAGAGTTGGCGAGCCAGTTCTTGCAGCGAGGGTAACTGTTAAAGAAACCGAGAAGGGAAATTAGTAAAATGAGGAGGTTTGAAATTTTCAACCGTTACAGTGGAAATTGTGAAGTGGGAAAACGTTAACGTAGCAAATGTGCTCCTAGTCGGAGGCCTTACGTTAACGGAAGTAGACCATGAGCTGGAAATGTACCAGAGATATGGTTCAATTAGCCGTAATATTATCATTGATGACCCAGCTTCAGAGTTTCACAGAAGTGTCATCATAGAATATAACCATAACTCAGCAATCCAAAATTTGTGCCCTTTCTTACCCTTAACTTTGGGGAGTCTCTCCGACCCAGGTGTTACCTTCCGAGTGCATGCCTTAGCTGCTGTCTGCACTCAAACTGCTAGCTGCGCTGCCACTGAAAGGTATCTTGAGGAATTGAAGGCCATTGCCAAAGAGAGTGGAAGGCCTTTCCAAAGTGTGCTTCAAGAGGAATTGGAGAAACTCAGAGAAACCCATTCTGCAAATCAAGATCCAGCAGAATCTCAACATATGGGCTGCCATGGCTTTAGCAGTGACTCCCAGAGTGCAGAGGCCATCATCCCACCACCAATAAGTAGCTCCCAGACTTCCAACCTGACTCATTTAAAAGTAACAAACTCAAAGCTCAGAACCTAAAAACCCAACCAAGTATAAAACTACATTTGTGTCTCCCCTTTCTCCAGAAGCCACCACTGATGATATTACTGTGACAACCTGCCCTGCTTTCCCCACAAATATTTTGGACCCACCCAGTATCCAGAGAATGGTGGTTGAACACAGTGAAAACAAGCGAAGCTACCCTGTCCCAGCAAACCTCAGTCTGTCTGAAGGTTTTCTCAGGGAGGTCTCCTCGTCCCCCCAACAAACCAGATTTCGACACCTGGCGTGCAAGTGTAGACTTCTTGTTAAATGATCCTTCCATCTCTGACTTGCACAGAACACGAAAAATCCTTGACAGTCTCTTACCTCCAGCTGCCGACATTGTCAAACATGTGCGCCCTACCTGCTGTGTATCTTGAGCTGTTAGAGTCCGTATATGGTTCTGTCGAGGACGGAGACAAGTTGTTGGCCAAACTCATGGGCACTCTACAGAATCAGAGTGAGAAACCATCAGACTATCTGCACCGCTTACAAGTCATTCTGAATGCAGCAATCAGGCGAGGTGGCATAGCAGAAAGTGAACGTGATTGTTACCTTTTGAAACAGTTCTGCAGAGGGTGTTGGGACAATTGTCTCATTGCTGACCTTCAGCTTGAAAAAAGAGAAATCCAACCACCCACTTTTGCCGAATTAGCAGTGCTTATTCGAACCCAAGAAGACAAACATGCCTCTAAAGAGGAACGGATGAGGAAGCATCTTGGGATGACAGCCCCATAATGCCTACCCCAAGTCACGGGCCCTTGTGGTGCCAGATTTAACAAGTCTTTCCCAAATTCTAGTTGGGAACAATTCTTTAGATGTGCTTTACAGCAAGTGTGCTAAAGAAAATGCGGCTAACTTTCAGTCAAGCTTCCGTGGTTACCAAGCAGTACTTAAAGTTTTGGAAGCTAGGTGGAGACAAGCCAGTAGTGAGACTCTGGGTTATGTGAAGTTGAATGGAAACTCCCCTGAAGTTGTGCCTGCAGGAAGCACAGTGGTCTTGGACGGCTTTGTCCACCTACATGGCCCCCACACAGAGAAGTGGGTGACTCTTGGGCCTCCTTCGGTCCCTTTACTAAGTGGCCTGCTGATTGCAAACTGTTTGCACACCTTACCCTGTAAACGTCCCTCCAGATTGTCAGTTTTGCAAAGAAATGGAACGCAAACCGACATAAAAATCCCCCCTAAAGCTATGCTGGCAGAGATTCATGCAGTTCAGAGGGTCATCGACCAGCAGCATCAGAGTTTGGATGTCAAAGCTGAGGAAGAAACACTTACCTGTGCTAACCTTACCTTTTGAATTTGGTGACTCCCCTTTGCCTACAAGTTGGAAAGAGAAGATTTCGAAATTGTTGAACTCCATGCCGGAGGTCTTCTCCCTGCATGACCTTGACTACGGCCACACTGAGAAAGTAAAACATCAGATAAAGTTGAGTGACAAAACACCGTTCAAACCTAGAGCCCAACCCATCCATCCCCAAGACATTGACGCTGTGAGAAAGTACCTCCAAGAACTACTAGATGCCGGTGTCATCCGTGAGTCTGAGTCTCCTTTCGCATCATCCATAGTTGTAGTCCGCAAGAAGGACGGTACAGTTCGGCTGTGCATTGACTTTCGAAAGCTCAATTCACAAACATTTAAGGATGCATGTGCCTTACCAATCCTAGAGGAGGTCTTTTCAACACTGACCAGCTCCAAGTGGTTCTCTGTGCTCGATTTGAAATCTGGATTCTACCAAATTGAGATGGGAAAAAGCCGATAAGTGTAAAACAGCATTTGTCTGCCCACTTGTATTCTGGGAATTCAACAGAATGCTGCAGGGGATTACTAATACACAGAGCACATTCCAAAGATTAATGGAACGGTGCGTGGGAGATTTGAACGGAAAACAGGTACTGGTTTTCATCAATGACCTCATAGTTTTTTCAAAGACTCTAGAAGAGCATGAATCCCGGTTGCTGCAAGTTCTCAACCGACTGAAGGAGTATGGGCTGAAATTGTCGCCTGAGAAATGTCGGTTCTTCCAAACGTCAGTGAGGTATCTGGGTCATATAGTCTCACAAGACGAGGTAGAGACTGATCGGCAAAGGTTGAGGCCTTAAAGACTTGGCCAAGGCCGACAAACCTAAAGCAGTTGAGGTCCTTTTTAGGTTTTGACGGATACTATCGGAGATTTGTGCGTGACTACTCAAAGATCATTAAACCTCTCACCGACCTTACAGCAGGATATCCTCCACTCCGGAAAAGCAGTAATAAGAAATGGAAGGATGGGGGGGTACTTCAACCCCAAAGAAGAGTTTGGTGATCGATGGACTCCAGACTGTCAGAGTGCCTTTGACTCTATAATTGGCAAGCTTACATCTGCACCTGTTTTGGGCTTCGCTAACCCCGAGCTTCCTTATGTGCTTCACACCGATGCCAGTACCACCGGGCTTGGGGCAGATGCGAGTCATAGCCTTTGCCAGCAGAGGATTGACCAAGGGTGAAAGTAAATACCCCGCCCACAAATTAGAGTTTTTGGCGCTTAAATGGGCAGTCACCTCCAAATTTAGCGACTACCTCCTATGGTGCAGAATTTACCATCATAACGGATAGTAATCCCTTGACATATATCCTAACTTCAGCAAAGCTTGATGCCACTAGTTACCGCTGGCTGTCCAGCTTGTCAACTTTTAAGCTGCAGTACAGAGCAGGTAGCCAAAATCAAGATGCTGACAGGCTTTCCCGACGACCGCATGGTGAGCCTCTAGATGACCTGGTCTCACAAAAGGAGAGGGAAAGGATTAAACGGTTCATACTACACCATCTCATGGGGCCAGGAGCTGAGTCATCTGTCACGGCAGACACAATTAAAGGTGTTCTGTGAAAAGCATCAGGTGGTGAGGTCATCTGAAAATCCTAGTCCCTCTCACTCCTCACTTACCTTGGTTGAATCCCTTACTCACCATGAGGACGCTCTGCCAAATGAGTTCTGACATCAAGATAAACATGGTCTTCCAGATCTTCCTCAACTCTCAGAAGCTTCCTTGTCAGAACTGCAGAGAAAAGATCCAGAAATAAGGATTGTTATTGAAGGTTTGGAGAAAGGCGTGAAACCTTGTAACCTGAGAGACCAGCCACCTACCATGAGTTTGTGGTCTAAAAACTAGAACCGACTCGAGCTGAGAAGTGGAGTGCTCTACAGGAGGAGGCAGGAACGTGGAGCCTCTCCCTATCATTTGGCACTGCCCACCACATTGAGAGACATGGTGTTAAGGAGCCTTCATGATGATATGGGTCATTTAGGTATCGACAGGACCCTGGATCTCGTCAGGTCAAGGTTCTTCTGGCCGAAAATGTCACAGGCAGTGGAAGAAAGGGTCAAAACTTGTGAGCGCTGTGTCCATAGAAAAACACCTCCGGAAAGAGCAGCTCCTTTAGTAAACATCTATACTAGCAGGCCTTTAGAGTTGGTATGCATAGATTTTCTGTCCGTGGAGCCAGACCAAAGCAACATCAAAAACATACTGGTTATCACGGACCACTTTACAAAGTATGCCGTTGCGATAGCAACGGTTTGGGCGGTTTGGTAAGAGCCTGTGGGACAATTTCTTGGTGCACTATGGGTTTCTGGAGAAACTACATAGTGACCAAGGGGCAGAATTTGAGTCACACACAATAAGGGAGTTGTGTAAAGTCACAGGAATTCACAAGGTGAGGACTACCCCATACCACCCGAGGGGCAATCCAGTGGAATGATTTAATCGTACACTCCTCCAGATGCTGGGGACACTGGAAAATGAAAAGAAGTCTCAGTGCACGCCTACAACTGCACCCGCAATGACACCACAGGGTACACTCCTTATGAACTCATGTTTGGGCGACAACCCTGCCTGCCCGTTGATTCTGGCTTTCTGATCGCCAGTAGACACTCCCATCAAGTCCCACTCTCAATACGTGTGGGATCTAAAGAATCGGTTGCGTGAGAGTTATGAGGTGGCTACTAAAAACGCTGAGAAGGTAGCAGAACGTAATAAAAGGAGATTTGATGAGCGTGTGGTTGCTTCAACTTTGGAAGAGGGTGACAGAGTTCTTGTAAGGAACGTGCGATTGAGAGGAAAGCAAAAGCTGGCAGACAAGTGGGAACAAGATGTTCATGTGGTTGTCAGAAAAGTTCGTGATCTGCCAGTATATAGTGTCCAACCAGAGGGGAAAGGTGGTCCTCTCCGGACATTGCACCGAGATTTGTTGCTGCCCTGTGGGTTTTTGCAACCGAGCAAATGTGAAGAACAACCAAAGCGGAGAGTAGTCAGAAGGCCTAGAACCAGAGCTGCTTCTAATAATGAAGGGATACAGGAGTCTGAGCCTGTTACTGAATGCTCAGTGTCTGAAGATGAGCAAATTCTCTGTTATGTACCTGGAAGGACTTTGGGCTCTGAAACTCAAATTATTACAGACCACTCACCTTATGTTCGAGAAGGCGCAATTGACTTGCCTGTCCTTGATCCTACTGGAGAGAACTTACCGGCTCTGGAACCTGTAGGGGATAATCCTGAAGAAGAACCTGCAAGGGAATACTTACCTGAATGGAAACCTGTGGAAGAAAAATTGGATGAGCCTGAATCACATTGTACTGCACCAGATGTCTCTGAAGCAAAGACCAGAACAATCCCCCGAGTCCTTGAATGAATTCCCCACTCAAATGGCTGAGACGACCCCAATCAATTCTGAGTCGCAGACTGAAGAAGAAAACGATCTCAAATGAAATGATTCGCATTGAAAACACCCTAAATGAAGACAGGGGCACTGAAGCTGAAGACAGTGTTGCCCCCAGACGCTCAAAGAGAGAGAGAGACGCCCCCCTAAAAAGTTTGAATATCCCCAGTTAGGAAATCCACTAACCTTAGTGATTCAGTCCTTGTTGCAGGGTCTAAGCAAAGCATTTAGTTCTTTAGAAGAGTCGGTTGTTGCCCCTGTAGTTCACGTGTAGATGCAACGAGACGTGCATATATTTCAGAGGGGAGGGTGTAACCAAGGTTACTAAAGCCCATATTAAACCTGTAAAAGAAAGAGAAAAAATAATTATTTTAATGCACATATAGTATATTTTATTATATTATTTCAATGTTTTAGTAATCAAATATTGCTGAAGAAATTTAGTAAATGTCACAAACTAGAAAAGAAATTAAATTGAACAATTAGGAATAGCTCCGCCCTTAGTGGGTTGTGTCATCTCTAGTACTAAATAGAGGTGAACAGTCTCTCGTCATGTAATGAAGTGAAATGGCCACTGGAGTAGTGATGCATGTTAGTAGCAGTTCTAAAGTTGAGAAAGTGAGAAATACTAGATTAATAATTGAGATTCATAGTTTAAGACATCGTTAACAGGAAAAAGTTGTTTAAATAGTTCTAATCGCGTTTGTATTAACTCCAAAGATTGAACGAGAAAATGAGCTGATTCATCTCACGGAAACTGCATAAAACAGATTTTCCTTGATTCATCAGAGATTATTTCAAATTGTTGTCATTTTATTCTTGGTAAGTGAGCTCATAAGCTACCATATTTAGTTATGGTTTTTATAACTTTTCAGTCTTTTGTGAAGTTGTGTTTTTAATTGATTACTGTGATGTATAAATTTGTGAAATATGTTAGGAAATATGAGTAAAGTGATACATTGAATGTTGATTGCTGTTTAAAAGTATGTATTTTTGCTAAATTTATGAGGGTAATGAGTGCAACGTAGCTCACGTAGAGTTTTGCTAACCATGCGGGCTCATGTGCTACGAGCTATAGCTAATCGAGTGCACATACATCATTCCAAGACGATGTTCTTTGTTAATATAGTTATATTTCTGTTAAGGAAATGTGTTAACACAAGGAAATAAGTGTTTTAGTGTTTGGAAATGTGTATTTATGCATTTAAAACATTTGTGTTGAAAGATCATTTGAAATGTTAACGTTGTTAAATGGGAATTAATTGTAATTTATTTGTGATTTTTCTGCCTTGTCTTTGCAAGGTTGGGGTTTTTTTTTTTTTAATATATATATTTTTTATATATCCCTTTGATATTGAATGAAGAGTCTCCCGGAGTTCTGAGTAAAACTGTTTCTGACATCAACAAGCAGTGCTCAACATTGGTAGAAACTGGCGAGCCAACCTGGTTTTTCCTGAGCTTGGACAACATTTCCTGGTTCATCGAAGTGGTAGGACCACACATGTTCATTTTATCCTTTCCCTGGATAATATCACAACTGTGGGCAAGAACTTTTTTGTTTTTTTTTTTTGTTTTTTTTTTTTGCATCTTGGAGTTTGCGTATCTGTATTCTTTAAACTGAACACTGTAACAGATGTATGAAAGACACTGAACTGAGCTAAACTCTTGTTTATTTAATTGAGTCATTACCATCAAAGACATTTAGCTGAAAAAGAACTCTGATTTGGGTGTCATTGGATATTTTACCCAAAATGTATTGTCCAAACTAGTGTTTATTTTTGTTTTGGTTTTCCCCAACTTTTATTGAAATTGTTCTGAAAAAAGGGAACAGGAAGGTTGAGTCATATAACTGTAATTTGAGTTTTGAATGTTAAGCAGTTATATCATTTATGTGGAAAAGAAACACGGTTGTTTAAGGTTCTTTTGTGAAATATTTTTTTTTTTTTTAAACTGTCATTTTGTTTTTGTTCCCCTCTCCAACAAAAATATTACACAGAAATACAAAAGAAAATTATTTTTCCTTTTCAGCTATAACCCAGTCTTCTGTGGTTATTTCCCTTGTCTCGCTGCAACGCCGGCTCAAGAGCGAACGTGGCCTTCTAATGCCTTGGACCAGATCAGAAAGCGATTTATGCTTGGATTGTTAGCCACGTGTCACATGCTACATATGTGCCACAATGTCATACATTAAAAATACATTGGCGTAAATAAAACATTTTGTGTCCGTATGTGACAGTATGGCTGGTTGAGAGGCCAGTTTGATGCAGAGCTCTGTTGCACATTTTCTCCAGACTCTAAAAAGAGACGGATGGTCTCTTCTCGTCTTTTACAAATATAAGCATGATCTTGAGTTTTGGGGACTACTTTTTCTTTCAGCTGTGTCTGTGTGTTGTGATCGTAGCTTCACTCTTGGATAACTGATCTAACTATGCTAACTGGGATGTTCAAACCCTTTTTGATATTACTTGTACACTTTTTCAAATTGATGCAGTTTAATTACTCCCTCTCTGCTCCTGCTGTATAATGCTCCTTGGTCAGGTTGCAGACCTGAAGGACAGCGGTGACAAATGATCATTATATGAGAGGTGCTTTTATTTTCACAGGAACAAAAAAATGCTTGTTAGCTTAATGTCTCAAGGTGAGGCAAATTGTTGTGTGATTGTAATGCCATAAGATCATTTTTTTTCCCCAGCTGTGTAAAAATTGAGCTTTCAGAGCAGAGGGGTTGAATATTTTTGCAAACTGCATATTTTAGGTGGTTAGAATTTCAACAATGTTAAGGTGATTTTAGGATTAAATGTTTTCAGAATGTGTCTCGCACAACAAAAAGTTAAATATAGACCGCTTCAGCGAAATGTGAGAATTGTTTAAGGGTCCGAATACTTGTGTTATTTTGTGGTATATGGTGTGTTATATTTCCAATTAAGTTTTCACTGGGGCTGTGAGTATAAATCTCAACATACTGTACATGAGCTTGTTTTGCAGCATTTACCTCCATAGACAGCCCTCTGGCATCATCTTGTGGCTCACTTAATTACTGCAGTAACCACAATATCCCATAATGTGGATCTTAATGATGTTTTACTGTATTCAAATAATTAATAGACTCCATTGAAACATTAATCACACTTCACTGTCATTTTGCCAGAGTTAATATGACCTCCAAATACCTAAAATAAACCCATAAATCTTGCATTTTTTTTGAACTGGTGAGGGTTCACACTCAAAGGGTCATTGCTGTGTCAATAAGTGGCAGACATTTTGGTTCAAATGCAATTAAAATGGGAAAAATGATTTTGTCAATTTAACTTGCAAATTATATAAGTATTGAAATGATGGCTTTTAATTTCCAATGTTAACTAATGCTCATTTGCTTTATCAAACTGCTGTTTTCAACAAAGCATGCCATCTATTTTTGCTCTTCTTGCATCAGTTTTCTCTGTGGTTCCTCATGGTGGTTCAATTAAGTTGCTTCATTGTCTGACTACAACTTATTCTGTGAGTATTGTGCTCAGTGTTGAAAGAAAGGTTTATTTATATTTGACCTAAGTTTAAAATATAAAAGTATGCCTTCCATTCAGTTTTACTAATTCAATTTTATCCTTCAAAAACTTTTTTTAAAATTTTTTTTTTATTTAGAAGCAAGCATTTGAATTCCAATTCTTAATTAGAACTTGCCACAGTGTTGCTGCTAAACTAAGCTTTGTAACTTTCACTGCACACGCTTGTTTTAATTCATGATTTTTCAGCAAGATCTTGATTTCACTGTGAGCTCTTGTAGTGGTTTAATTCATAATTTTGCAGCAGGTAGGGTTCTGATTCTTAATGATTTTGCAACAAGCTCTTGTGTACTAATTTGTGTACTAATGATTGTGAATTGGTACACAAGCTTGCTGTAAAATCATGAACTGGAACATGAGCTTGCAGTGAAATTTAGTTTTTTTTCTTCATGATTTCACATGGAGCTCTTTTTCCATTTTATTTTAGTAAGCTCCTGCATTCCAATTAATGATTTGGCTGCAAGCTGTTTTAGTTCATGACTTGACTGCTCTCGATTTCAAGTCATTATTTACCTGCGTGCTCCAAGTCATTTCACTGCAAGCTTATTTTTTTTAAAATTAATTTATCCAAGTTAATTTTATTTGCTTTCACTGCGAGTTATTGTTTATTCTTGATTTTACTGGAACCGGTTTTAAATTTGTGATTTTAGCAATGAGCTATTTTGATTTTACTGTTAGATATAAGACTTGCAAGTGTACTAATTTTACCAGAAATGGCTATCTTAAACATTATCAATCTAATCTTGGGTAAATACTTAATCTGGCCTATGCCACCTCACTATCAGTTAGCCATAGGGTCGTCCTGACATTGTGACATTTATGCTGTAAGAAGTAAACTGTCTTATTGCAAGTGTTTCCATTTATAAGTGCCTCACTGTAACCTTGATTTCTGTTTTTTTTTTTTTTTTTTTCTCTCTAGAAAAGGAGAGACTAGTCAAAATTAGTTTTGTGGTAATAACATGCAACACATGCGGTCGATTTTAGCCTTAATTGTACGGAACCTGGAATATTCCTTTAACAGATTAGAGATTAGGCTCACACATTGGTTAACCTCAATTTGTTTGGTCTAAAAATTGCACAGTTAATACATTAAGGAGAGACTTGATAACCTTTGCGATATGAAAATTGGTTGACACCAGATTAACAGCATTTGTCTGTATATCAAACTGACACCAGTTTGTTGCATCCATGGGATGTGATGGACAAACATTTTTGTTTTTTAAGACACCAAACTTTGTGTGCGTCAAGGTTATTATCCTGATATTTCGAAGACAAAAACTAAACAGTCAAGTTATTTTTAACCAAAATAAAAATGGGAGTTTATAAAAAAAAAAAAAATAACTGCATTTGTACTGGAATTTTTTTTTTTTTTTTTAAAACCATAGGCTGGACATGAAGTTCATGCCTGTACCCATATCTGGTACATAATCTTTCCCTTGACCACACTTTCATAGCTACATCTTGATGATTTTGTTTATCGTATAATATTTATTTTTAATTCTTTTTTTTTTTTTTTTTTTTTTTTGTGGCTTCACTGGCACGGCAAATGTTCACAGCTTTACCTAAATTAAGGTCAGGTTCTTTTAAGAGTCTGGCTCAAATTTGATCATCATTTACACCACAGACAATGAACCTGTTAAATGTGAACTCTCATTCTTGGGCTATATATTTTTTTAATTGTCACAAGCAATAATTGTTTCAGTTGGTCCCTGTACTGTAGTGAAGAATGTGTCTTGAATATGTTAAATTCTTCCTGGTTCACAATATTATTTGAACTTTTTTTTTCTTTCAGGGTATTTAAATTTTCATCCTCATCAAAATCCATAGTATTATACTTTGAGTGCTTCATCCACAGCAACGTGAAGAAATGTAGCACATTTTACCTTTACAGACTTCTCGGCGATTCCACTAGCTAGAAGAAATAGCTCAAACCTTTGAATCCAAAGTACGTCAATTATCTGCAATGTTTCCTTAAACTTAATCCATTAGGAGGCTTGAACTGATGAATTGTCTTTTCTTGTAACACCATGTGGTATTTCCTTATTTGTTTAGCCTTTTAGGCTACAATGTCTAGAAAATCTTAAGCACACAACAGATGTTGTTTGGCAGGTTACAGCTTTATACAAGGTGCCAGGGTGCCATCTACAGGTAAGATACATCACAATCCAGTTTTTTGTTTCCCTAGTTTCTCAATGTCCAGATTTCTCACCTAGTTGCCCAGTTTTTGTTGCCAAGTTTCCCTTGTCCAGTGGTTTTGTTTCCCAGTTTGTTTCCCTTGTTGCCCAGTTTATTTTCTCCCTTATTTTGTTGACCTATTTGTTTCACTCGCCCAGTTTTTGGTTTCCTTGGCCTGTTTGTTTGTTTCCTTTTAACCCCTTTTTTGTTTTTCCTTGCCCAGTTTTGTTTGTTTGTTTACCTTGTTGCCCAGTTTTTGGTTTCCTTAATTTCTTTGCCCAATTAGTTTTCATTGACCAGTATTTGTTTCCCTCATTTCCCAGGTTTTGGTTTCCTTTTTTTTTTTTTTTCTGCATTAGAAAATGTTTCTATTGTTTTGGAAATGGTAACTGCATCCCTTATTTTAGCCAAATGGAGGACCTGTGTCTGAAGTTGGTTTTCCGGGTTGGGTGCCGTATTGAGCAGGTGGCAGCCTTTACAAGGGAAAGTGGTGTGCCTGGAAAGTTCAAGGCCTCCCAGTTCTTTAATAAGAAGGCTATACTTGATCTCATAAGCACCAAGGCAGTCCTCCTCCTCTTTAAAGATTCCCCAGGTGGCCAGAGTCTCTGCACAGTGTCAAAGGAGGTTGTCACCTACATGGTGCAGACACTGAAGGAACTCTAATAGGCACCGTGGTAGCGGAGGCTACACAGCTTCCTGGAAGGCATACCAGTTGGAGCTGGCTCTGGAGTCCTTCTTTGGCCATCCACTTAGCCGATCAGATTACCAACTGTCTGTCAGCCTGGGCACTAACTCCAATAATGTCAATAGCCTGACATATCAGCATGGATTTCTTGGACTTGCACCTTTTATAATAGCGCAAGTGCTGGACTGAGCCCCCCACCACTCCATCACTGGACTAGGCAGCACCTTCAGATAGCCAGGATTGAGGGCGTTTCCTCTGTCAGATTCCTTGGGGTCAGGACTTGCTGTGGTTGGAGAGGCACTGGTGATGGTGCTTTTGAAAGACCTGTACCAACAAAATGAGCAGTTTCCAGTGGGAAGAATGGTAACAGCTACACCACCTGGACCGTTGAAAGGGTCAGTTACACTGGACAACTTGTGTGATGACTTGGCCAAGAGGGATGCCTTTCCTGTGCCAATGACATTTGACAGGGCCTGTGTGCTGGTCCAAAAGAGTGGACAGGATGTGACTGAAGCTTTGAAGAAAGGCTTTGATGTCTTGAAGCTGAGGTACTTTCCTGATGTTAAATACAGAGATATCAGAAAATGCAAACGAATTTTCTGGAATCGCTCTGACATTGTGGAAGTACTTCAGCCTAATGAAAGTCCTTCAAAGCCAGCGGTGGTAGCTGCTCTGACAGGGGATGTCTGTTCTGAGATAGCTGAGACTGCGCCGTTCTATGCGCGGAACCTGGAACGGTACTGTGTATTTGGCATGCCCTGGATGGAATCAGTCTTGCTTAGACTTACAGTGAAACTAGGTCGGGTGGAGCAGCTGAATGTGCTCGCCTTCTTGAGCTGCATTGGCATGCTCCAAAACGGAGACTACGTCTCTTACGAGGAGCTGAAGACACTTGTGACGTAACTGTCAATATCACAGGCAAAGATGCAGATGCTGCACATACAATCAAACTTCAGCTTCCCAAAAGTATTTGGCCTGATGGTATGGAAACTGCATGAAAACATCCCATACAAGATGAGCCAGAGTGTTGTGCATCCACGAGCCACTGACCAGTCTAAGCGTTCTAGGGGGGGGGATAGTGATGGTAATGAAGAGGAGGCAGAGGAGAAGGACACTGCCGTGGCTGTGGACCCAGAAGAAAGATATCAGGTTGAAGTATCTGTGAGCACCTGTGTTCCTGCCAGGTCTAAGAGCCATTGGAGTGTGCTGGAGTTAAGTCTTATTGACACTGATCCTTCAAAGACCAATGTTGATGCGTACCAACAATATCTGAAAGTGTGCAGGCAGAAAAATATATCAATAAGAACATGGAATGCATTTGAAAACTAAGAGAAGGATGATGAGTGATGCCAACTAAGTTTCCCATGATTGTGTGGTGTGTTTTTATTTTATATATATATATATTTTTTTGTGCAATTCTCATTTACCCATCCACTAATTTAAGTTATCTAATTGACCAGCACTTTGTCACTAACTTGTGTTTTCCAGTTATTGTATAGCCCTTGATATTTATGCTGGATGTTTAGCCTTTCAGACTGGCTGTTTGACATTTTAGAAATGCTGTTTTGCCCTTACGATCCGTTTATTTATCCATTTACTTGCCTTGTAATAGAGCTTTGTCATAGTAGTACTATGTGTTTAGTATATATTTTATTTTAATTTAATCCTGTTATTAGCCTTTGGCTGTTTATGCTTTCAGACTGGCCTTTTGGCTTGTTGTTTTTTTGCCCTTAGAATTTATTTGTGTAGCTGTTAGGATCTGGCTGTTTAGCATCATGCCTTTGCAGCTGAAAAATGTCCAGCTGCTGTTCAAATAATTAGCCCCTATATTAGTACATTTATGTACTTGGTATGCTGTACTTCATGAACATGGCAAACTTGAATCTTTGCATGCATTACTAGAGTCAGCTGATACTTTAAAACTGTTTTTTTTTTTTTTTTTTAAACTAGAATTGTAAATTTTCCCCTCTCTGGTTCATTATTTAATTAGTATTATGTCTGTTTCACATATAAAGGTTTGTATCAATTTGTATGAATGATAGCTGGCAAGTGAATATGCGGGAACAAGCAAGATTAGGTTTAGAAAAACAATTTCCCTTTGGGAGCACAAAGGAATAGATCTAACTGTACTAAAGCTTATAGAACAGTATTGTGGCTCCATCTAGTGGTCTTTTAAAGCAACTTCATCTTATACTCTATAAAGTCAAAAACAGACTACTATATTTTATTCCTGCTGTAAGAATATAAATAACAAATAAAAGAAATTAACCCAAGTAAATATAGCAAGACCTGCCATAACTCTGAGGCAATCAATTTTATTACCCAAACTGGTTTAATGTACTCATTTCCATTCACACAAATTCTTTTTTAAAACAGACATGTTAAATGTTATACCAAAACAATATATGTAGCATAAATGAGATGGTCTAGTACAAGTACTTGAATAGTGCAAAAGAGTAGGTGCATTTGATAAGTAATCAATACACCTAATACACTTGTTTAAGGGCATGCAATACAAAATATAAAAGGAATATTTACACAAATGTATACATGTGTACTTACAAATGTTGAACTATATAATAACTGTAAGCTAGTATATGCACAGGTAATAGGTAAAGTTATAAAGCAGTGTATGTATATAATATAAATATATAGTGAAGTGCAAATGAGCAGCAGTTATCTGTAAGAGAGTATGCATTATTGTCAGTGTGACAGTAGTGGAATTTCTGTGTAGCAATACAAATCAACAACAGCATGGAAGAGTCAATGAAGGTTTCAGATGCGCTTGAAGGCATCAGAGTTGCAGGGAGTCCTTACTCATCCAGCCACGTGAGGTCTGCACCCTCGCCTCCAAAAGAATGCCTTCTCACCCCATAGTCCCACCTCAGCTCTCCATTGCATTTTATGTCTTTGCCTGCCAGGAAAAGAACAGTGTCCCTGGGTCCATCGGGAAAGTTCAAACAGATGGGCACAGGTTTGACATTGGGGTTCTTTTTGGAGTGGTTCAGGCATCTCCCATAGGTGTCTTTATCAGGATGACATAAGCAGGGGAACGTCTGTGCATCAATGCACATATTGACACCTCCTTTGCCTGTAAAGAAGAACAAAAACCCCATCTCTCCCTGTAGCTCATCCATCATCTTCTCTCCATTTGCTTGATAGATGATCACACAGGACATTGCCTTTCGAGAAAGGCATGGTAGTGATGACACCTTCAGTCAGTAAAAAATATATATAATGATTAAGGTTTGGTTCTCACCAAGCTGTCTTACCATCATTCTTTGTGTTAATATATTTTTTTGTTGTTTTTTTTTTTTATATATAATTTTACTGTTCTTTGTGTGAAGCACTTTGGTGAACCGCAGGTTCTTTTAAATTGTGTTATAAAAAGTGAAATTACTAATGTGCTCACCTTTAGTGGACCAAAATCCTTGATGTCTATCCCCTTCCATTTCTGGACAGTGATGGCCCTGACAATGGATTCATCTTCCTCAGTGGCTTTTAAGGGGGGGGGGACCCAAGCCATAAGGACATCCTCAAAATCAGGCAGGTTTTGGCTCCACGCCTCACTCCCAATCAGCCTTCGGAGTGACTCTTTCGTTGGCTTCCATCTGCCACAGCGAGCTGCAATAAGCACACATAATTTTAAAAGAATGATAAACAAAAACACATACTCCAAAGCATGTTCTATTCACAGTTGTACCAGATGTCTCCGGGTTACTGTGTACAAGCCAAATGCCTACCCAAGATATGTTTAATGCGTTGCCCCTTTTGCAACTGCCTCCACTTGTTATAGAAAAATCATCCCTCACCAAAGCCACTCTCAAGCATCTCTTCCCTGGTGGGAGTTTGGCCACCCAGAGTGACAGGGAACTGTTCCAAGAAGTCTGCCAAACAATCAGGAGCTGACCATTTCACAGACACAGATTGACTGAAATGACATAAATGTACATGCTGAGGTTAGGCCTAGTCCTGTTGAAAGTCTTGACAGGAGCTTAAACGGGTCAGAATTTCTAGCGACCACTTAAATTGACATGGCTTACCTGTCCTGCCTAGTGTTGGGGTCAGGGGCTTCGTCTAGTTCCCCAATGGTGTCCACAGATGTAGATCCATGGGAAGATACAGTAAGGCCGCTGGTCATGCTAAGCCTTTTTCCTCTGTTTCAAAAGAATAATAACAAATTGGGAAGGTGTTGGTAAGATAAATATATATAGTTTATCTGACACTTTTAGAATGCAATGGACTGTGAATGAACTTGAAAACTACTTTACTATGTATAGTATATATATTCTCTCTCTCTCTCTCTCTCTCTCTCTCATATATATATATATCTCACTGATTCCACAGACGTTGCATATCTTTCTTGGCATTTGCAATGGGACCACCACTTTTTCCAAGGAAGAAACAACCCCTGTCTTCAGTTTCTTGGCTTTGTCTCTTCAAGGCTAATGGCCGGATGTGTGTGAAGTAACAGTCAAACCACTGTAAGAACAAAATGAAAGGTTAACAATTATCAGTTCAGTACATATACTGTATTGAATATTGCATGCTCCAACATTACAAATGCTTAACCTACCCTTTGTTCCTCCTCACTGAGTGTGATGCCCTCTGATACACCTTGGACTTCAACGAAGACACCGCCACTGACCACTTTCCTATCATTCCACTCTGTCACCTGTGGGTGAGAGTTACATTTTAATGTGTTAGTAGGTATAGCTTTTGTTCTATGGGAATACAATAATTGGAAAAATTTTGAAATAATAAATAAAAAATAAATAATAATAACACTACTACATAACTTGAAATTCACAACAACCTTGTCATGTTTCCTGTGCTCAACTGTTAGGATGGCCATGCAATAGTAGCGGAAGGTTGTCAGTACTCTGGTGTCAACTGCCTTTCCCATCTCAATCATTGTGCAGGTTTCCTGCGCCCATGGCTTCAGACTCCGAAATAACTCAGTGTTCTCAGCTGTGCTCCTAAAATGATGCAAGAGATGTTTAGAAAAGAGGTTTTTACATAACCAAACAAAATCTAATACAAAGTGTTAATATAAGAGTCCACATAGATACCTACCTCACATCTACTTCCTGCTCAGCTGGGTCATTGATGATAAAAAAAACCTTGCTCTTAAAGCGGTCAACCAGAGCATGGCAGGAGTCTTCATCTCTGACCAAGGAGTGGAGTTCCCTGTAGTCCCAAATTCTGCCCACTTTTGTCCACTGCCTTCGGGACTCTTTGGCTCTTTGCAATTCAGCATTTCTCTCTTCCTGTGTGTTGTGCTTCATACAGGAGGTTTTCAGGTGATTTGGCAAAGTATCATATGGCCTGTGACATTTAAGGCAGTACACAATGCGTCTGTCAGGACCATGTCCCTCCCTTCAAAAAACAGACAAGAAATAGAGAAATTAGTAATACAAAGAATGTATGCATGTGATTATTATCCTACTTGTGTGTGTGTAATTATCCCACAAAGGACAACACAAGATTAAATGTTAGGCATGTCTTCAATGTCATCGCTTTGAAAACCACAAAATTATAGTAGTTTAACTGTAGTCCATTTTGCTTTGTAGGAAAAAAAGCTGTTACATGTTTGCTTTAGTTTATGTTTACAGCTGTTCAGCAAGGCATTTTTAATAATGAACATCCATCTTCTAACTTACAACATTAGTGTTATGTGAGTTCTCAAGTTGTTGTTGAATCAGTTTCCGAATGGAGGAGATCCAATCTATATAGAGTCAAACATTGTTATTTGTGTATCAGAATTGTAAATGTTCCCCTTTCTGGCTCATTATTTAATTGGTATTATGTCTTACATATTAGGTTTCACATATAGAAGTTTGTGTCAATTTGTATAAATGATAGTTAGCAAGTGAATATGCTGGCACAAGCAAGATTAGGTTTAGAAAACAAACAATTTCCCTTGGTTGCAAAAAGGAATAGGTCTAATTGTACTAAAGCTTATAAAGCGGTATCAAGGCTCCATCTAGTGGTCAATTAAAGCAACTTCATCTTCTACTGGATAAAGTTAGCAACAGAGTGCTGTATTTTATTCCTACTCTAAGGATATAAATAACAAATAAAATAAGTGAACCCAAGTAAATAGAGCAAGACCTGCCATAACTCTGAGGCAATAGTTGTTAGTACCCAAACTGGTTTAAGGTGCTCATTTCTTGCATGCATTGCAAAATACAAACGTGTTGCCATGATATCAAGAATCCCCTCAGAATTTTACATCTGCACTGTCTTGATATTATTCTAAAAAAAATGTGGGAGTAATTCATGTGAATGTAATAGGGATATTTCAAAGTCTGTTAAAAGTGACACAATTCCTTCCGCCAGTTGGTGGCGCTACGACTGTGACAGACGTCCACAGAGTGTAACAGCAAAGGCTGTCCGTTTAATGGGTCACTACATGAAGCCAGATGGAACGAATGCAAGTCTGTGACACAATATTGACTCCTGTTTTTGTTTTTCCCCTGGGTGGCAGTATACACAATGCGAGACTATGGAAAAATGTTGGCCTGTGGGTGGCCGCTATTCCGAAGGTGCTGGCAGTCTGTGAGTCAGGCCTGCCTGGGGGTTTTCAGGGTGGCCGAGAACGCCAGCGTTGGCTCCGTGACTCTGGGAGGTATGCTTGCGGAGATACGGGGCTTCGCTATGGCCGTAGCGAGAATTGACAGCCGTATTCTGTCCAGCGAGGGTGGGTTTCCCGGGGGAAAACGTTTCGGGGCGTTTGGAGTCGACTGGTGTAGGTGTGTGGGGAGCGGTTTTGGGGGCCCGTGGCAGGCTTGGGGTCAGGCCCTTAGGCTCAGGTTAGGTTAGGTTAGGGTTAGGGATATAGGGATGAAAACCACCACACTGGCAGAGGCACGAAACCGAGTCCTACCCACCCATTTTCGAAGGCACTCTTTCCAATGGGTTTTCCTAACCCTAACCCAAACATAAAAAAATTAAAAAAAAACACCCAACACTATCAGTTTTCATTCAGGCCTAGTGGGTTGATGGTATTCAGGGACTGTATCCAATTATGTTCAGTTCTCTTTCTCTGCCCATCTGACCAGGTGGGCTGTGTTTCAAGGCCATAGAAAGTATACTCCTTACAGTCCGGACCTTGAAAGTGCGTATACAACATCTTCGGGGAATTCCCTTTTCTAATATAATACTCATGTTGTTTTAAACATGACTTAAGAGCATTTCTCGTTTCCCTGATATAAATTTTTAGTGTCTACATCTAATGGCATACACCACGTTAGGTGTATTCAACGTGATGCGATGAGTCACAGGTAAGCCCTTTCTAGAAAAAACATTAAATAAGAAATTCGTCTAAGTTGTAACACCTTTTTCCATTGGTCCCCTGTACTATTTCTCAAGCATGTATGTACAAGAATATCTTGGAGGTTTTTATTCCTCCTCAGGGCCGTGATGAGTCGGTATGAGTGCAGTTGAGGAAGGTGAGTTTGTGCTTTCTGAAAATGTTCCACTACTGTCCTTCGAAATGTCATCATGCTATTTGAAAACGTAACAACCAAGGGAATAAAGGATGGCTGTTCTTCTCTATCTATATTATGAATACTTATGCTATTCTGAAAGAGATCTTTAACTTCAGTTTTAATATTTCGTAGGTATCTACGAGAATAGCCAAGTGGGTACAAGGCTTTGAACGAGACGCTCGTGGCTTCCTCTACATCACCAGCATAAGTACAAATACGCCTAAATCTAATAAGTTGGGCCTTAATATGTCATATTTGGATTCTTCTTCAGTGTCTGTCTCTCCTGTCTGACTGTTCGTGCTTTTCAAATTGTGTCTTCAAAATGGCTGCCAAGTTCCCTAATTTGCGCAGCTTGTGGGTGAAGCACAATGGCCAGTGGCTCTTCATTATATTTTGCTCTCTCATTGTTTTAATTGCTTGTTTGTTATGGGCGACTGTCGTAGCTCCCAAACCCGTCATGGACACATTTTCTTTTGAAGACCAAGTTCTGCTCAAATGTGGTGTGGGCACCACTGTAACCCTTAGCACACTTGTGTTTGTATGTTTTCCTACATGGGAAGAGATCTGCCGTCAAATTATAATGAGACTAAATCAATAACCTTTAGTATTGTTTTGTACTATGTGAGCTATATTGCATTCTTTACAGCATTAACCACTCTCAAAAGCAAATGCGTCATACTTCTCAATGCAATGTCCCAGCTAGCCAGTATTAATGCTATTGTCTCCAGCTATTTCATACCAAAAGCTTATATCGTAATATTTCAACCAGAAAAGAAAACCGCTGCTTACTTTCAAGCATCAGTTCAGAGTTACACCCAAACCATTAGTAGGAATTGGTCCACAACAGTGGTGTTGCACAGATAAAAAGCACTACAAGTGAATTGCAATTGCCTTTAGTAGCAGGATAGTTTTATTATTTAAAAAAATGTAAATATTTGAAAGATAAATGAATTGTTGGACATTTTAGCAAGCAATTTCTGTCTTCTACACTGTCAAGTAAAATGATTTCAGGCATTAACATTAGTTTCTGTCCGTGTAACAGAGGAGAGACCAAGGAGAGTCTGGTCTCAAATGTATTTTTTAGTGGTTTTAGATCCTTCACTATTATGATTTGAAAGAAACATATATGCAAAAGAGAGTGGAGCTCAATTCTGGGGTTAGTTATGAGAATAAAATAGATAATTTTTTTGTATATAAAGTTACTTAATGAACATGCAAATGCTTCTTAGCTTTTAAAAGACTGCATCATTTATCTGAAGAAAAATATCAAAACTTTCAAAACTGTTTCCAAGTAATAGATGCAGATTTTTCAGTTTTGTATTGGCAAGTTTGTGATGTCAAGCGTGACTGCCTGTTACTCTAGCCTATATACACAGTGGGGCTCAAAGTCTGAATTTTTCTAATTTAATGCAGTTTTTTCATTACACATTTTGTTATTAGTAAGTGAAAAGCTGAACTAAAAAATAAACATGAATTTGAAAATTGCTACATATATGCTGGCACAGACTCCACAATTTTGTGCAAAACCTGCTGATCCATTTTCAAACTCCTAAATAAAATATTTGTATGGATCAGTACACACACATACACACAGGGCTGGACTGGCTTCGGGGGCTTAAGCCCCTGATGTATAATCCTAAGCCACTGATCTTTTCTCGAAGATTCTCACACGTTTCACTTCACAAATAAAAAATGTTGAATGACTTCGACTTTGTTTGCCAGTAGTCCATCTGTCCATATTGAAAAGCAATGGGCGCTGGCTGTGGTTGATTACCACTTGCGTTCATACAGTTCAGCGCATAAAGACCGTCAGATGTTCCGGCCAGTAGGTGGGACTGTTGTCACTGTGCAGGTTTCAGAAAACCATCATTGGCTGTGTCTCGTTTGGAAGGCTGCATGCTAAGTAGGACGCATCCTTTGAAGGCTGTGGTATACCGAGCAACTTCCTTTAACCCTCAGGGGTCGACGGACGCGCCGGTGCATCCTGCTGGATTTTTTTCCTCATAACAGCGGAAACAACTTAAATTACTCCGTTATTTTTGGGCATACAGATAAGTGTAAGACATCATTAGAGACTATAAAGCATCTACTTTTATTTGTGTACACTCACAATAACAACAAAACCTTATGCTTTTGTAAAATAAAGAAAATAAACAGGGTGCACTTTCAGCCATCTCTGTCTCCGCGAGCATCTTTCTGAAACGTCACAAAAATGAACTGAAACTCCACGAATACTTATCACTCAAACATGAAACATATGTCTAAAGAAAGTTTAAAATGTCTACTTTTAAATAAAACAATTCAAATTTAAAACATATATTCTCCTGCAATGTAATCTGTATAAAAATAAGCGATGTACAGTTTGTCCTGGCTCAGCTAATTATTGCTAATGAGATCATACTCACCAGCAGAGCGCACTATTCATACGGTAATGTATTGAGGTGATCAAAGCAAATGGTAAACGCCCCAACAATGCCTTAAAAAACATCAAGTTCATCATCAGATTCATTCACTTTCCTGCACGTTTGGAAGATGGCACGCTACACAGGTGAGGAAGAGTTCACATTTTCCTCAGAAGAAGAGCGGGACTCCGATAAACATTTGCATTTTGAAGAGCGACTTGATCCAGAGGATACAGTTTCGGACGAGTAAGTCTTTACTTACATTAGTTGACGTGCTATTTTATATAAACGTACATATTTTTTACTAGTTGGACTATTTCCAGATTTGCCAGCCAGTATTATAAGTATTGAAATTTGAAATATGTCCTAATAGGCAAGTTTTAGTTACATTTAAATGTTGTTTCAGCTAAAGCAGGTATTTAAATTGTATGCTGTATGATATCAATATGATATGTAATATGATATAAAATAATATGAATGTTTATATTATATTTTAACTAGTATTTATGCTGCCTCATTATCATCAATGAAGCTTGTGCTTGTAAATATCTGTTCGGGTGTAAATGTGTAAAATGTGCTGTAAATATGGCCATATTAGAAAATAGGTATATTAGAATGATTTCTGAAGGATCATGTGACACTGAAGACTGCAGTAATGATGCTGAAAATTCAGCTTTGATCACAGGAATAAATTGCATTTTACAATATATTCAAATAGAAAAGTTATTTTAAATTGTAAAACTATTTCACAATATCACTGTTTTTGCTGTTTTTGGATCAAATAAATGCAGCCTTGATGAGCAGAAGAGACTTCTTTTAAAAACATTCAAAAATCTTTCCGGTCTAAAACTTTCAAATAATAGTGTAGGTCTAAAGTTTTTAAGTAAAGTCTTTATGTAAAGAAAATGATTAGTCAGATTACTTCTTTTAATTTAAACTTGATTTTGTGAATAAGCTACAAACAATACATTCAATCATTAAGTCTCCTCACATAAATTCTCTCTCAGGGGAGGGGTCTTTGTCTCCACAGGTGTGAAACACATCAATATTCATGATCATCCACGCCTCCTCGCATATGGCTTTTCTAACACTAAAAGTGTCTTACACTTGAATTTGGCTGTTTGTCTGGCTGAATTGTAGAAACTGAATAGGTTGAAAGGTCAAGGTTATCCAGCGAGTCATTTGATGATACCCGGGGCAAGTTTGTAGGTTCATTTTGTATCTCACTTGTTTGTGGCAAAATCACGTTACTTTTGGCTACAGATTCAATACCCTTGTTGGGTGAAAAATTCGGGACACGTGAGGGTATAATCGGAATAATGGGGGAATCACCCCTTTGTCCTCTCCCCAAAGCCATGGTTCTTGACGTGGAGAGGAGAGTGGTTTTTTAAAAAGTTTTTTTTACTCCCCCATAACCTACGTCGGGCCTCCGTCCTCTGCTCCAGGGGTGCCGCAACTACCGCTTTTTGGAGCAAGGGTGCGGATCCTTGGCTGCAGAGGAGGGAAGTCCTCCTCGTATGACCCATCCCCAAACATACACAGGGAGGACTGATAAGGTATATTAAAGAGAGGAGGGGAAGTTTGGACCTCCATATGTTGAATGCCATTTTTAGGCCTAACCACTGGCTGTGTGGTCTGGGCTGTTGTGGTGGTTTGGCGTTGACCCTGATTTGTAGCTGTACGGGTCCCATCATTTTGTTTGGGTGGGCATTTAGCTGTCTGAGATTGTTCTGGGGTCTCTTCATCAATTTCACATGTTTTGTTAACCGGCAGTTCTGCCGTGATGAGAGCCTCGGCTTGCTCAGTTGTGTCTTGGCTTATTCTGTGGCCGAAATTGCGATAAGCCCATTTTTATGCAATCTCAAATGCCCGAATCCACTCGTCTTGGTGCATGTGCCTCCTGAGGTCACTAATCGTTTCTTCGATAGCGACTCATAATGTTGTTCAAGAATCAGTTGGGTAGTGTAAGACCAGTTATTGGCATTACTCTCCAGGAGGTCTTTAGTCTTTTGGGTGAGGGCGACTGGTCTGATCACATTTTTCAGGACCTCTGTAACTCTCTTAAAGGTCACTGGTTGGTTGTCTTTTGTATTTGTGGTGACTTTGCTCAAGTGGTGCACCAAGCGAATTAGCTTGTAGGTCAATTTGATTGTAGTTCTAAACTCAGATGATGCTGGAGTATAGTTTGGATTTTCAGCATCTCTGAACCACAATCTATTTCCTCCCCTTCCCTCTTTTCTATGTGGTGGAAAACGCCTGCTAATTGTGCGTCTGGTAGAAGGGTTATAACACCTAATAAGCTTAAGGGGTGGATCAAAGTCCGTGATTTTAAATCTCTGAGAAGAGATTGAATTGTCACAATCGGTAATGTTTTGATAATTAGTGGATGGTAAATCGTGATAATTAGTCGTGCTGTCCAAATCCAGATAGTTATGTCTACCATGATTTGTTCTCTTTTTGAAGTTTTTGGTAAAGTTTCCAACACGATGTGAAAAATCACTTACTTGGAAAAAGTCTAGATTGGTGGTCTTGTCAAGATTGGTGTCATAACGTCTAGAATGATCCCGTCTAGAGTTGAATGTCCTTGTGAAGTCTCGACCACGAAGGGAGAAATCACGTTTGTTAATGGTATTGAAATCCATATATGAGGGGCTGTAAAAATTATTAACAGCCCCCCTCGTTTTAGCATATTGTCTGCCGCGATGGGAAGACTTGCGTGCAAATTCAGTATCAATGTATTTATCACCGACATTAACTGTGTCATATCTGCGTTTTTGCGGGGGTTAGGGTTAGGTATATAGGGATGAAAACCACCACGCTCGTGCCGGATCGCCATAACTTTTGCCGGGAAGGTGATAGAGGCAGGAAAGCAAGCCCTACCCCCCCATTTTCAAGGGTGCTCTTTCCAGTGGTGCCACCACCAAGTCTCTATGAGGTCAGCAAGTGCCTCAACCTGATTGGCCCTCCTACAAAGTGCCATTTACATCTTAGAGACTCAGTGGCCACAACACACTACAAAGGCACTGCTGGGATTTGAACCCAAGATCTCCTGTGTATTAGGCAAGCATTTTAACCAACTAAGCCACAGCACCTTCTGCTGCGAAATCTCCATGGGAGGTCATCAGATCAATGAGTAGGCCATGCTATTGAGAACACGAATGTGTTTGTTTGAGAAAAGAGTTTTGGTGGTCAGATAGATTTGTTTGTTGGCCAAGTGTGCTTAGCAAATTGACTAAGACAGTGACTCTGTTGGGACTTGAACCCACACCCTTTGAATGGCCACATTTTGAAATCTAGAAGTCCAATGTGCTATCCATTGCACCACAGAGCTCAACATGTTGTGTCTTCAACACTCTGAGGTTACACTCTCTGTAGTAAGGAAATCAACTTCCCAAGAATTAAGAATTGAACACACTTTCAATAGGAGGTGTCAGGACCTCCTATCCTCAGGAGGGGCCAGATAGCACAGTCACTGTCAGATAAGCACTGCTAAGATTTGAAACCAGGATATCTTGTTTATAAGAAATATACCTTGACCAGCTAAGCCACAGTACCCTGTTGGAAAAGTGCTTTAGCATGTCAGAGTATCATCAAAATATAGCCAAGGAAAGATTTGTGAACAGGATTGGCTTGTACCCTTGATAAGTGCAGCAAATTTACTTGAATAACCTTTTTTTGTTGGCTTTTAGAAAAGCACACATCTCTAAACATCTAAGTTCCCGAGGCGCACAACACACGACAAAGACACTGCTGGGATTTGAAGGCAGGATCTCCTGTTTACAAGGCAGGCACTTTAACCAACTAAGCCACAGCACCTTTTTGTTGCAAACTCTCCATGGGAGGTCATCAGATCAATGAATAGGCCATACTATTGACAACATGACAATACAGGTGCATAGTTAGGGTTAGGTTAGGATATAGGGATGAAAACCACCATGCTCATGCCGGATTGCCATAACTTTTGCCAGGAAGGTGATAGAGGCACGAAAGCAAGCCCTACCCCCCCATTTTCAAGGGTGCTCTTTCCAGTGGTGCCACCACCAAGTCTCTATGAGGTCAGCAAGTGCCTCAACCTGCTTGGCCCTCCTACAAAGTGCCATTTACATCTTAGAGACTCAGTGGCCACAACACACTACAAAGGAACTGCTGGGATTTGAACCCAAGATCTCCTGTGTATTAGGCAAGCATTTTAACCAACTAAGACACAGCACCTTTTGCTGCGAAGTCTCCATGGGAGGTCATCAGATCAATGAGTAGGCCATGCTATTGAGAACACGAATGTGTTTGTTTGAGAAAAGAGTTTTGGTGGTCAGATAGACTTGTTTGTTGGCCAAGTGAGCTTAGCAAAATGACTAAGGCAGTGACTCTGTTGGGACTTGAATCCACAACCTTTGAATGGCCACATTTTGAAATTTAGAAGCCCAATGCGCTATCCATTGTGCCACAGAGCCCACATTGTGTGCATTGTTGTGTGTGGGATAGGAAAATGTAAAATCCAAGGCCTGGGTCCAATAAAGGGCCCAGGCCGGGTTGTGCACAGTCCTTCCCTCAACTGACCACTAAGAACACACCCAAGAGCGGGAAAGGGACACAAACACAGCTCTTAGTAAAATAAAATAAAATAAAATAAATACATCCCAAAGGGGGTATTATTGTAAGGGTACCCCAGGTTAGGTTCAGGAGCTGATGTGGGTTAGGGTTAGGATATAGGGACGAAAACCACCATGCTCATGCCGGATTGCCATAACTTTTGCCAGCAAGGTGATAGAGGCAGGAAAGCAAGCCCTACCCCCCCATTTTTGAGGGTGCTCTTTCCAGTGGTGCCACCACCAAGTCTCTACGAGGTCAGCAAGTGCCCCAACCCGATTGGCCCTCCTACAAAGTGCCGTTTACATTTTAGAGACTTGGCGGCCACAACACACTACAAAGGAACTGCTGGGATTTGAACCCACGACCTCCTGTTTACTAAACAGGCATTTTAACCAACTGAGCCACAGCACCTTCTGCTGCAAAGTCTCCATGGGAGGTCATCAGATCAAGGAATAGGCCATGCTATTGAGAGGATGAAAGTGTTTGTTTGAGAAAAGAGTTTTGGTGGTCAGATAGACTTGTTTGTTGGCCAAGTGAGCTTAGCAAAATGACTAAGGCAGTGACTCTGTTGGGACTTGAATCCACAACCTTTGAATGGCCACATTTTGAAATTTAGAAGCCCAATGCGCTATCCATTGCGCCACAGAGCCCACATTGTGTGCATTGTTGTGTGTGGGATAGGAAAATGTAAAATCCAAGGCCTGGGTCCAATAAAGGGCCCAGGCCGGGTTGTGCACAGTCCTTCCCTCAACTGACCACTAAGAACCCACCCAAGAGCGGGAAAGGGACACAAACACAGCTCTTAGTAAAATAAAATAAAATAAATACATCCCAAAGGGGGTATTATTGTAAGGGTACCCCAGGTTAGGTTTAGGAGCTGATGTGGGTTAGGGTTAGGATATAGGGATGAAAACCACCATGCTCATGCCGGATTGCCATAACTTTTGCCAGCAAGGTGATAGAGGCACTCTCTGTAGTAAGGAAATAGGGTTAGGGTTAGGTTAGGTAGTAGGGTTAGGGTTAGGTTAGGGTTAGGGTTAGGGTTAAGGTTAGGGTTAGGGTTAGGATATAGGGATGAAAACCACCACGCTCTTGCCGGATCGCCATAACTTTTGCCGGGAAGGTGGCAGAGGCAGGGTTA